>NW_025335156.1:0-96886 GCF_018152115.1 Drosophila rhopaloa | reverse complement strand
GAGAGCGGAATTGCACACTCTCCCTCTCGTCGATTATATTTATTAACATGGCGTATATTAATTTCTCGCTCACTCATTCATGCGAGCGGGGGCTATGTGTGCGAGAAGAAACCAACAGTATGTACTGAGAGAAGGGCACTTACAGAGAGCGGAATTGCACACTCTCCCTCTCGTCGATTATATTTATTAACATGGCGTATATTACTTTCTCGCTCACTCATTCATGCGAGCGGGGGCTATGTGTGCGAGAAGAAACCAACAGTATGTATTGGGAGAGGGGCACTTACAGAGAGCAAAACTGCACACACATTTAGTTTGGTTCTCTCTGAATGTGTATGCGGTTACAAACTGTTGTTTCATTCTTGCACAATTGGTCTACCTTCGGTGGAAGGGTGTGGAAAATTAAAACACGCCATTTTTAAGATGGATATGATTGTATTCAGTTTCGCTCGCGCAAACCGACAATCGAAGGAAGTGCGTTATAAATAAATATACGCTATTTTGAAAGTTGTATGAGAGTGCGTTTAGTTTTGCTTGCGCACGAACAAAAACGAACAGTGAGAAAGAAAGTAAAAGCGCGAAATAAAACGGTTGCATTTATACAACTGATTTTGGCCAAATATAAAACCCATAGAAAATCCCAGCTTCCTAACTTTACGAACAAAAAAGTTATGGCATTTCCGATCAATCAGTTGTATGGCAGCTATAGGATATAGTCGGCCGATCCTTATGACATTTGGTAGGTCGGATTGATTGGCCAAATATAAAACCCATAGAAAATCCCAGCTTCCTAACTTTACGAACAAAAAAGTTATGGCATTTCCAATCAATCAGTTGTATGGCAGCTATAGGATATAGTCGGCCGATCCTTATGACATTTGGTAGGTCGGATTGATTGGCCAAATATAAGACCCATGGAAAATCCCAGCTTCCTAACTTTACGAACAAAAAAGTTATGGCATTTCCGATCAATCAGTTGTATGGCAGCTATAGGATATAGTCGGCCGATCCTTATGACATTTGGTAGGTCGGATTGATTGGCCAAATATAAGAACCCATGGAAAATCCCAGCTTCCTAACTTTACGAACAAAAAAGTTATGGCATTTCCGATCAATCAGTTGTATGGCAGCTATAGGATATAGTCGGCCGATCCTTATGACATTTGGTAGGTCGGATTGATTGGCCAAATATAAGAACCCATGGAAAATCCCAGCTTCCTAACTTTACGAACAAAAAAGTTATGGCATTTCCGATCAATCAGTTGTATGGCAGCTATAGGATATAGTCGGCCGATCCTTATGACATTTGGTAGGTCGGATTGATTGGCCAAATATAAAACCCATAGAAAATCCCAGCTTCCTAACTTTACGAACAAAAAAGTTATGGCATTTCCGATCAATCAGTTGTATGGCAGCTATAGGATATAGTCGGCCGATCCTTATGACATTTGGTAGGTCGGATTGATTGGCCAAATATAAGACCCATGGAAAATCCCAGCTTCCTAACTTTACGAACAAAAAAGTTATGGCATTTCCGATCAATCAGTTGTATGGCAGCTATAGGATATAGTCGGCCGATCCTTATGACATTTGGTAGGTCGGATTGATTGGCCAAATATAAAACCCATAGAAAATCCCAGCTTCCTAACTTTACGAACAAAAAAGTTATGGCATTTCCAATCAATCAGTTGTATGGCAGCTATAGGATATAGTCGGCCGATCCTTATGACATTTGGTAGGTCGGATTGATTGGCCAAATATAAAACCCATAGAAAATCCCAGCTTCCTAACTTTACGAACAAAAAAGTTATGGCATTTCCGATCAATCAGTTGTATGGCAGCTATAGGATATAGTCGGCCGATCCTTATGACATTTGGTAGGTCGGATTGATTGGCCAAATATAAGACCCATGGAAAATCCCAGCTTCCTAACTTTACGAACAAAAAGTTATGGCATTTCCGATCAATCAGTTGTATGGCAGCTATAGGATATAGTCGGCCGATCCTTATGACATTTGGTAGGTCGGATTGATTGGCCAAATATAAAACCCATAGAAAATCCCAGCTTCCTAACTTTACGAACAAAAAGTTATGGCATTTCCAATCAATCAGTTGTATGGCAGCTATAGGATATAGTCGGCCGATCCTTATGACATTTGGTAGGTCGGATTGATTGGCCAAATATAAGACCCATGGAAAATCCCAGCTTCCTAACTTTACGAACAAAAAAGTTATGGCATTTCCGATCAATCAGTTGTATGGCAGCTATAGGATATAGTCGGCCGATCCTTATGACATTTGGTAGGTCGGATTGATTGGCCAAATATAAAACCCATAGAAAATCCCAGCTTCCTAACTTTACGAACAAAAAAGTTATGGCATTTCCGATCAATCAGTTGTATGGCAGCTATAGGATATAGTCGGCCGATCCTTATGACATTTGGTAGGTCGGATTGATTGGCCAAATATAAGACCCATAGAAAATCCCAGCTTCCTAACTTTACGAACAAAAAGTTATGGCATTTCCGATCAATCAGTTGTATGGCAGCTATAGGATATAGTCGGCCGATCCTTATGACATTTGGTAGGTCGGATTGATTGGCCAAATATAAAACCCATATAAAATCCCAGCTTCCTAACTTTACGAACAAAAAAGTTATGGCATTTCCGATCAATCAGTTGTATGGCAGCTATAGGATATAGTCGGCCGATCCTTATGACATTTGGTAGGTCGGATTGATTGGCCAAATATAAAACCCATAGAAAATCCCAGCTTCCTAACTTTACGAACAAAAAAGTTATGGCATTTCCGATCAATCAGTTGTATGGCAACTATAGGATATAGTCGACCGATCCTTATGACATTTGGTAGGTCGGATTGATTGGCCAAACATAAAACCCATAGAAAACCCATAGAACAGTATATACTGAGAAAGGGGCACTTACAGAGAGCGGAATTGCACACTCTCCCTCTCGTCGATTATATTTATTAACATGGCGTATATTACTTTCTCGCTCACTCATTCATGCGAGCGGGGGCTATGTGTGCGAGAAGAAACCAACAGTATGTACTGAGAGAGGGGCACTTACAGAGAGCGGAATTGCACACTCTCCCTCTCGTCGATTATATTTATTAACATGGCGTATATTACTTTCTCGCTCACTCATTCATGCGAGCGGGGGCTATGTGTGCGAGAAGAAACCAACAGTATGTACTGAGAGAGGGGCACTTACAGAGAGCGGAATTGCACACTCTCCCTCTCGTCGATTATATTTATTAACATGGCGTATATTACTTTCTCGCTCACTCATTCATGCGAGCGGGGGCTATGTGTGCGAGAAGAAACCAACAGTATGTATTGGGAGAGGGGCACTTACAGAGAGCAAAACTGCACACACATTTAGTTTGGTTCTCTCTGAATGTGTATGCGGTTACAAACTGTTGTTTCATTCTTGCACAATTGGTCTACCTTCGGTGGAAGGGTGTGGAAAATTAAAACACGCCATTTTTAAGATGGATATGATTGTATTCAGTTTCGCTCGCGCAAACCGACAATCGAAGGAAGTGCGTGATAAATAAATATACGCTATTTTGAAAGATGTATGAGAGTGCGTTTAGTTTTGCTTGCGCACGAACAAAAACGAACAGTGAGAAAGAAAGTAAAAGCGCGAAATAAAACGGTTGCATTTATACAACTGATTTTGGCCAAATATAAAACCCATATAAAATCCCAGCTTCCTAACTTTACGAACAAAAAAGTTATGGCATTTCCGATCAATCAGTTGTATGGCAGCTATAGGATATAGTCGGCCGATCCTTATGACATTTGGTAGGTCGGATTGATTGGCCAAATATAAAACCCATAGAAAATCCCAGCTTCCTAACTTTACGAACAAAAAAGTTATGGCATTTCCAATCAATCAGTTGTATGGCAGCTATAGGATATAGTCGGCCGATCCTTATGACATTTGGTAGGTCGGATTGATTGGCCAAATATAAGACCCATGGAAAATCCCAGCTTCCTAACTTTACAAACAAAAAAGTTATGGCATTTCCAATCAATCAGTTGTATGGCAGCTATAGGATATAGTCGGCCGATCCTTATGACATTTGGTAGGTCGGATTGATTGGCCAAATATAAGACCCATGGAAAATCCCAGCTTCCTAACTTTACGAACAAAAAAGTTATGGCATTTCCGATCAATCAGTTGTATGGCAGCTATAGGATATAGTCGGCCGATCCTTATGACATTTGGTAGGTCGGATTGATTGGCCAAATATAAAACCCATGGAAAATCCCAGCTTCCTAACTTTACGAACAAAAAAGTTATGGCATTTCCAATCAATCAGTTGTATGGCAGCTATAGGATATAGTCGGCCGATCCTTATGACATTTGGTAGGTCGGATTGATTGGCCAAATATAAAACCCATAGAAAATCCCAGCTTCCTAACTTTACGAACAAAAAAGTTATGGCATTTCCAATCAATCAGTTGTATGGCAGCTATAGGATATAGTCGGCCGATCCTTATGACATTTGGTAGGTCGGATTGATTGGCCAAATATAAGACCCATGGAAAATCCCAGCTTCCTAACTTTACGAACAAAAAAGTTATGGCATTTCCGATCAATCAGTTGTATGGCAGCTATAGGATATAGTCGGCCGATCCTTATGACATTTGGTAGGTCGGATTGATTGGCCAAATATAAAACCCATAGAAAATCCCAGCTTCCTAACTTTACGAACAAAAAAGTTATGGCATTTCCAATCAATCAGTTGTATGGCAGCTATAGGATATAGTCGGCCGATCCTTATGACATTTGGTAGGTCGGATTGATTGGCCAAATATAAGACCCATGGAAAATCCCAGCTTCCTAACTTTACGAACAAAAAAGTTATGGCATTTCCGATCAATCAGTTGTATGGCAGCTATAGGATATAGTCGGCCGATCCTTATGACATTTGGTAGGTCGGATTGATTGGCCAAATATAAAACCCATAGAAAATCCCAGCTTCCTAACTTTACGAACAAAAAAGTTATGGCATTTCCGATCAATCAGTTGTATGGCAGCTATAGGATATAGTCGGCCGATCCTTATGACATTTGGTAGGTCGGATTGATTGGCCAAATATAAAACCCATAGAAAATCCCAGCTTCCTAACTTTACGAACAAAAAAGTTATGGCATTTCCAATCAATCAGTTGTATGGCAGCTATAGGATATAGTCGGCCGATCCTTATGACATTTGGTAGGTCGGATTGATTGGCCAAATATAAAACCCATAGAAAATCCCAGCTTCCTAACTTTACGAACAAAAAAGTTATGGCATTTCCGATCAATCAGTTGTATGGCAGCTATAGGATATAGTCGGCCGATCCTTATGACATTTGGTAGGTCGGATTGATTGGCCAAATATAAGACCCATGGAAAATCCCAGCTTCCTAACTTTACGAACAAAAAAGTTATGGCATTTCCGATCAATCAGTTGTATGGCAGCTATAGGATATAGTCGGCCGATCCTTATGACATTTGGTAGGTCGGATTGATTGGCCAAATATAAAACCCATAGAAAATCCCAGCTTCCTAACTTTACGAACAAAAAAGTTATGGCATTTCCAATCAATCAGTTGTATGGCAGCTATAGGATATAGTCGGCCGATCCTTATGACATTTGGTAGGTCGGATTGATTGGCCAAATATAAGACCCATGGAAAATCCCAGCTTCCTTACTTTACGAACAAAAAAGTTATGGCATTTCCGATCAATCAGTTGTATGGCAGCTATAGGATATAGTCGGCCGATCCTTATGACATTTGGTAGGTCGGATTGATTGGCCAAATATAAAACCCATAGAAAATCCCAGCTTCCTAACTTTACGAACAAAAAAGTTATGGCATTTCCGATCAATCAGTTGTATGGCAGCTATAGGATATAGTCGGCCGATCCTTATGACATTTGGTAGGTCGGATTGATTGGCCAAATATAAAACCCATAGAAAATCCCAGCTTTCTAACTTTACGAACAAAAAAGTTATGGCATTTCCGATCAATCAGTTGTATGGCAGCTATAGGATATAGTCGACCGATCCTTATGACATTTGGTAGGTCGGATTGATTGGCCAAACATAAAACCCATAGAAAACCCATAGAACAGTATATACTGAGAAAGGGGCACTTACAGAGAGCGGAATTGCACACTCTCCCTCTCGTCGATTATATTTATTAACATGGCGTATATTACTTTCTCGCTCACTCATTCATGCGAGCGGGGGCTATGTGTGCGAGAAGAAACCAACAGTATGTACTGAGAGAGGGGCACTTACAGAGAGCGGAATTGCACACTCTCCCTCTCGTCGATTATATTTATTAACATGGCGTATATTACTTTCTCGCTCACTCATTCATGCGAGCGGGGGCTATGTGTGCGAGAAGAAACCAACAGTATGTACTGAGAGAGGGGCACTTACAGAGAGCGGAATTGCACACTCTCCCTCTCGTCGATTATATTTATTAACATGGCGTATATTACTTTCTCGCTCACTCATTCATGCGAGCGGGGGCTATGTGTGCGAGAAGAAACCAACAGTATGTATTGGGGGAGGGGCACTTACAGAGAGCAAAACTGCACACACATTTAGTTTGGTTCTCTCTGAATGTGTATGCGGTTACAAACTGTTGTTTCATTCTTGCACAATTGGTCTACCTTCGGTGGAAGGGTGTGGAAAATTAAAACACGCCATTTTTAAGATGGATATGATTGTATTCAGTTTCGCTCGCGCAAACCGACAATCGAAGGAAGTGCGTGATAAATAAATATACGCTATTTTGAAAGATGTATGAGAGTGCGTTTAGTTTTGCTTGCGCACGAACAAAAACGAACAGTGAGAAAGAAAGTAAAAGCGCGAAATAAAACGGTTGCATTTATACAACTGATTTTGGCCAAATATAAAACCCATAGAAAATCCCAGCTTCCTAACTTTACGAACAAAAAAGTTATGGCATTTCCGATCAATCAGTTGTATGGCAGCTATAGGATATAGTCGGCCGATCCTTATGACATTTGGTAGGTCGGATTGATTGGCCAAATATAAAACCCATAGAAAATCCCAGCTTCCTAACTTTACGAACAAAAAAGTTATGGCATTTCCAATCAATCAGTTGTATGGCAGCTATAGGATATAGTCGGCCGATCCTTATGACATTTGGTAGGTCGGATTGATTGGCCAAATATAAAACCCATAGAAAATCCCAGCTTCCTAACTTTACGAACAAAAAAGTTATGGCATTTCCAATCAATCAGTTGTATGGCAGCTATAGGATATAGTCGGCCGATCCTTATGACATTTGGTAGGTCGGATTGATTGGCCAAATATAAAACCCATGGAAAATCCCAGCTTCCTAACTTTACGAACAAAAAAGTTATGGCATTTCCGATCAATCAGTTGTATGGCAGCTATAGGATATAGTCGGCCGATCCTTATGACATTTGGTAGGTCGGATTGATTGGCCAAATATAAGACCCATGGAAAATCCACCCCCTTTATTTTAAAAAAAAATTACATTTCCGAGCAATCAGTTGTATGCAGCTATAAAAAAAATTTTCTTATTTTTTTTAAATTTTGTAGGTTGGATTGATTGGCCAAATATAAAACCCATAGAAAATCCCAGCTTCAAAACTTTACGAACAAAAAAGTTATGGCATTTCCGATCAATCAGTTGTATGGCAGCTATAGGATATAGTCGGCCGATCCTTATGACATTTGGTAGGTCGGATTGATTGGCCAAATATAAAACCCATAGAAAATCCCAGCTTCCTAACTTTACGAACAAAAAGTTAAAAACCAAACCCATAAAAAAATATGGCATTTCCAATCAATCAGTTGTATGGCAGCTATAGGATATAGTCGCCGATCCTTATGACATTTGGTAGGTCGGATTGATTGGCCAAATATAAGACCCATGGAAAATCCCAGCTTCCTAACTTTACGAACAAAAAAGTTATGGCATTTCCGATCAATCAGTTGTATGGCAGCTATAGGATATAGTCGGCCGATCCTTATGACATTTGGTAGGTCGGATTGATTGGCCAAACATAAAACCCATAGAAAACCCATAGAACAGTATATACTGAGAAAGGGGCACTTACAGAGAGCGGAATTGCACACTCTCCCTCTCGTCGATTATATTTATTAAAATGGCGTATATTACTTTCTCGCTCACTCATTCATGCGAGCGGGGGCTATGTGTGCGAGAAGAAACCAACAGTATGTACTGAGACAGGGGCACTTACAGAGAGCGGAATTGCACACTCTCCCTCTCGTCGATTATATTTATTAACATGGCGTATATTACTTTCTCGCTCACTCATTCATGCGAGCGGGGGCTATGTGTGCGAGAAGAAACCAACAGTATGTACTGAGAGAGGGGCACTTACAGAGAGCGGAATTGCACACTCTCCCTCTCGTCGATTATATTTATTAACATGGCGTATATTACTTTCTCGCTCACTCATTCATGCGAGCGGGGGCTATGTGTGCGAGAAGAAACCAACAGTATGTATTGGGAGAGGGGCACTTACAGAGAGCAAAACTGCACACACATTTAGTTTGGTTCTCTCTGAATGTGTATGCGGTTACAAACTGTTGTTTCATTCTTGCACAATTGGTCTACCTTCGGTGGAAGGGTGTGGAAAATTAAAACACGCCATTTTTAAGATGGATATGATTGTATTCAGTTTCGCTCGCGCAAACCGACAATCGAAGGAAGTGCGTTATAAATAAATATACGCTATTTTGAAAGTTGTATGAGAGTGCGTTTAGTTTTGCTTGCGCACGAACAAAAACGAACAGTGAGAAAGAAAGTAAAAGCGCGAAATAAAACGGTTGCATTTATACAACTGATTTTGGCCAAATATAAAACCCATAGAATATCCCAGCTTCCTAACTTTACGAACAAAAAAGTTATGGCATTTCCGATCAATCAGTTGTATGGCAGCTATAGGATATAGTCGGCCGATCCTTATGACATTTGGTAGGTCGGATTGATTGGCCAAATATAAAACCCATAGAAAATCCCAGCTTCCTAACTTTACGAACAAAAAAGTTATGGCATTTCCAATCAATCAGTTGTATGGCAGCTATAGGATATAGTCGGCCGATCCTTATGACATTTGGTAGGTCGGATTGATTGGCCAAATATAAGACCCATGGAAAATCCCAGTCCTTAACTTACGAACAAAAAATTATGGCATTTCCAATCAATCAGTTGTATGGCAGCTATAGGATATAGTCGGCCGATCCTTATGACATTTGGTAGGTCGGATTGATTGGCCAAATATAAAACCCATAGAAAATCCCAGCTTCCTAACTTTACGAACAAAAAAGTTATGGCATTTCCGATCAATCAGTTGTATGGCAGCTATAGGATATAGTCGGCCGATCCTTATGACATTTGGTAGGTCGGATTGATTGGTCAAATATAAGACCCATGGAAAATCCCAGCTTCCTAACTTTACGAACAAAAAAGTTATGGCATTTCCGATCAATCAGTTGTATGGCAGCTATAGGATATAGTCGGCCGATCCTTATGACATTTGGTAGGTCGGATTGATTGGCCAAATATAAAAACCCATAACAGGTAAAATTCACAGCTTTTACCTAAAAACTTCCTAACTTTACGAACAAAAAAGTTATGGCATTTCCGATCAATCAGTTGTATGGCAGCTATAGGATATAGTCGGCCGATCCTTATATGACATTTGGTAGGTCGGATTGATTGGCCAAATATAAAACCCATAGAAAATCCCAGCTTCCTAACTTTACGAACAAAAAAGTTATGGCATTTCCAATCAATCAGTTGTATGGCAGCTATAGGATATAGTCGGCCGATCCTTATGACATTTGGTAGGTCGGATTGATTGGCCAAATATAAAACCCATAGAAAATCCCAGCTTCCTAACTTTACGAACAAAAAAGTTATGGCATTTCCAATCAATCAGTTGTATGGCAGCTATAGGATATAGTCGGCCGATCCTTATGACATTTGGTAGGTCGGATTGATTGGCCAAATATAAAAGACCCATGAAAATCCCAGCTTCCTAACTTTACGAACAAAAAAGTTATGGCATTTCCGATCAATCAGTTGTATGGCAGCTATAGGATATAGTCGGCCGATCCTTATGACATTTGGTAGGTCGGATTGATTGGCCAAATATAAAACCCATAGAAAATCCCAGCTTCCTAACTTTACGAACAAAAAAGTTATGGCATTTCCGATCAATCAGTTGTATGGCAGCTATAGGATATAGTCGGCCGATCCTTATGACATTTGGTAGGTCGGATTGATTGGCCAAATATAAAACCCATATAAAATCCCAGCTTCCTAACTTTACGAACAAAAAAGTTATGGCATTTCCGATCAATCAGTTGTATGGCAGCTATAGGATATAGTCGACCGATCCTTATGACATTTGGTAGGTCGGATTGATTGGCCAAACATAAAACCCATAGAAAACCCATAGAACAGTATGTACTGAGAGAGGGGCACTTACAGAGAGCGGAATTGCACACTCTCCCTCTCGTCGATTATATTTATTAACATGGCGTATATTACTTTCTCGCTCACTCATTCATGCGAGCGGGGGCTATGTGTGCGAGAAGAAACCAACAGTATGTACTGAAGGAGGGGCACTTACAGAGAGCGGAATTGCACACTCTCCCTCTCGTCGATTATATTTATTAACATGGCGTATATTACTTTCTCGCTCACTCATTCATGCGAGCGGGGGCTATGTGTGCGAGAAGAAACCAACAGTATGTACTGAGAGAGGGGCACTTACAGAGAGCGGAATTGCACACTCTCCCTCTCGTCGATTATATTTATTAACATGGCGTATATTACTTTCTCGCTCACTCATTCATGCGAGCGGGGGCTATGTGTGCGAGAAGAAACCAACAGTATGTATTGGGAGAGGGGCACTTACAGAGAGCAAAACTGCACACACATTTAGTTTGGTTCTCTCTGAATGTGTATGCGGTTACAAACTGTTGTTTCATTCTTGCACAATTGGTCTACCTTCGGTGGAAGGGTGTGGAAAATTAAAACACGCCATTTTTAAGATGGATATGATTGTATTCAGTTTCGCTCGCGCAAACCGACAATCGAAGGAAGTGCGTGATAAATAAATATACGCTATTTTGAAAGATGTATGAGAGTGCGTTTAGTTTTGCTTGCGCACGACCAAAAACGAACAGTGAGAAAGAAAGTAAAAGCGCGAAATAAAACGGTTGCATTTATACAACTGATTTTGGCCAAATATAAAACCCATAGACTATCCCAGCTTCCTAACTTTACGAACAAAAAAGTTATAGCATTTCCGATCAATCAGTTGTATGGCAGCTATAGGATATAGTCGGCCGATCCTTATGACATTTGGTAGGTCGGATTGATTGGCCAAATATAAAACCCATAGAATGTCCCAGCTTCCTAACTTTATGAACAAAAAAGTTATGGCATTTCCGATCAATCAGTTGTATGGCAGCTATAGGATATAGTCGACCGATCCTTATGAAAACGAACTGTGAGTAAGAAAGTAAAAGCGCGAAATAAAACGGTTGCATTTATAAAAATTGTAATAATTTAAATATATAATTTTTAAAAATTAATTTTTAAACAGCAACATAAAGAGAATGCCTCGCTCATCTTTTTTGTCCTAGGAACAACGCCGTGAAGCGCACAACTAAGCGATCATAATATCAAAACAAATCGAAAATAAGGACCAAAATGTCCGGCGGTCTTAAAATAGTGTAAGCCATAGACATTTACGCCGCCGAGCCACGCCGCCGCCGCCGCCGAATTTTGTCTTTTTTAAGGCGCCGCCGCCGAATCACGAAAATATCAGCGCGGCGGCGGCGTTCGGCGCAATAGCATTTTGTGTAATGCTTTTAAGTAATCGAATAAGTTTAAGTTAAGTTTTTGTTTATTCATATTTTTTAGTTTAAAAACATGCAAAGAAAGTTTAAGTTAGGTTTTTGTTTATTCATATTTTTAAGTTTAAAAATTTAAATATGAAGGTAATGATCACGCAGAAGAATTCTGTTTAATTTTTTTTTAATAATGTACGGAAAATGTAATCAATGATCTCTCAGAAAAAGAAGTGTTTATTTGTTTTTAATTTTTTGAAATTTTATGTTTGTTATTATGTTTAATAAGGAAAATAAATAAAAATTTAAAAAATTAAGGAAATTTTTTTTTTTATAAATTTTTTTGTTTTTACTGCGTACGCCGCCGGCCGCCGACAAATTCGACGGCCTAGCTGCCGCCGCCGCCGCCGGCTTTTCTTGACCCCCACGCCGCCGCCGACGACCAAGCCATCGGCGTAAACCTCTAGTAAGCCACGCTCTTGCCTAATTTCGAAGAAATTGGAAGGCAGCAGTCGCAAAATACTGCTGCGCTACCTGGACAGAGCGACCACAGCGTGTTCACGTAAAAGTCTTAGCGCAAAGGTCGATATCAGGTAGCTGACCAACGTGCACGTGCGCAATTCTTAATATCTTTTTTGTTTTAGGGGCAACGGCGCAAAGCCGCTCTATGGCATAACCAAACCCAACATTATTAAATGGCGCTTATTAGTTTTTCACTCACTCATTCATCCTAACGTGGGCTATGAGTGCGAGAAAGAGTGAAAAGTATGTACTGAGAGAGGGGCACTTACAGAGAGCGGAATTGCACACTCTCCCTCTCGTCGATTATATTTATTAACATGGCGTATGTTACTTTCTCGCTCACTCATTCATGCGAGCGGGGGCTATGTGGCTATGTGTGCGAGAAGAAACCAACAGTATGTACTGGGAGAGGGGCACTTACAGAGAGCAAAACTGCACACACATTTAGAGAAAACACGCCATTTTTAAGATGGATATGATTGTATTCAGTTTCGCTCGCGCAAACCGACAATCGAAGGAAGTGCGTGATAAATAAATATACGCTATTTTGAAAGATGTATGAGAGTGCGTTTAGTTTTGCTTGCGCACGACCAAAAACGAACAGTGAGAAAGAAAGTAAAAGCGCGAAATAAAACGGTTGCATTTATAAAACTGATTTTGGCCAAATATAAAACCCATAGAATATCCCAGCTTCCTAACTTTACGAACAAAAAAGTTATAGCATTTCCGATCAATCAGTTGTATGGCAGCTATAGGATATAGTCGGCCGATCCTTATGACATTTGGTAGGTCGGATTGATTGGCCAAATATAAAACCCATAGAATGTCCCAGCTTCCTAACTTTATGAACAAAAAAGTTATGGCATTTCCGATCAATCAGTTGTATGGCAGCTATAGGATATAGTCGACCGATCCTTATGAAAACGAACTGTGAGTAAGAAAGTAAAAGCGCGAAATAAAACGGTTGCATTTATAAAAATTGTAATAATTTAAATATATAATTTTTAAAAATTAATTTTTAAACAGCAACATAAAGAGAATGCCTCGCTCATCTTTTTTGTCCTAGGAACAACGCCGTAAAGCGCACAACTAAGCGATCATAATATCAAAACAAATCGAAAATAAGGACCCAAATGTCCGGCGGTCTTAAAATAGTGTAAGCCATAGCATCTTTACTTTTTCCGAAGCCATTGACCGCCGCCGCCGCCGAATTTTGTCTTTTTAAACTGCTGCGCCGCCTTGAATCACACGAAAATAAACCGCGGCGGCGAGCGGCGGCGGCGGCGTTCAGGCAATAGCATTTTGTGTAATGCTTTTAAGTAATCGAATAACAGGTATTACCAACGTGCACGTTTTTGCCTATTCATATTCTTAAATTGCTAAATGTAAGGATCGATGAAGGGCTTTACGTTAGGTTTTTTTTGATTTTCATATTGCAGCCCAGCCTAACCAAACTTGTACAAATCTTGGATGACACCATTCAGATATACCTGTTTATTTTTTTTAAAAACAAGAAAGGAAAAGCTAACTCTCAGAAAGAGCCGTAGTTAATTTGTTTTTGCAGAATTTTCTGTAAATTTATATTCTCCAAAATTATTCATATGATGCATTTTTAAAACTCTAAAAAAATTCCAACTTCCTAACTTAAAAAACACCAAAGTTATGGCATTTCCAATCGTTCAGTTATATGGCAGCTATAGGATATAGTCCGCCGATCCTTATGAAATTTGGTAGGTCGGATTGATTGGCCAAATATAAAACCCATAGCAAATCCCAACTTCCTAACTTAACAAACACCAAAGTTATGGCATTTCCGATCAAACAGTTATATGGCAGCCATTAGATATAGGTGGCCGATCCTTATGAAATTTGGTAGGTCGGATTGATTGGCCAAATATTAAACCCATATAAAATCCCAACTTCCTAACTTTAAAAACACCAAAGTTATGGCTTTTCCGATCGTTCAGTTATATGGCAGCTATATGATATAGTCGCCCGATCCGGCTCGTTCCGACTTATATACTACCTGCAATAGAAAGACAACTTTTGGGAAAGTTTCAAGCAGATAGCTTTAAAACTGAGGGACTAGTTTGCGTAGAAACGGACGGACGGACGGACAGACGGACGGACAGACGGACATGGCTAGATCGACTCTCCTGGTGATGCTGATCAAGAATATATATACGTTATAGGGTCGGAAATGTCTCCTTCACTGCGTTGCAAACTTTTGACTGAAATTATAATACCCTCTGCAAGGGTATACAAATAAGAACTGCCGTAATGCAGCAAGTAATTTGGGGGACACCGAGTTTCATTTCGCGTAGCGTATTTAAGACTAAATACTAAGAATGTGTAGAAAAGAAAACCAATTTTTAGAAATAATAGCGGCTTTCGAAGAACCTGAAAACAGCAATAATATGTTGCCAACGAATTGTTATTAAACATAACTATAATTTTGATTTGCACAACGCATTTAAATTTGTAAACACATATATACAAATATTTTTTAAGAACGTTTTTGTTAAGCAAACTATTTTTAAGAAATCGGCAAAATACCTATTTTTGCTAATTTATCTTTCAGAGGTGGGTACAAATGGGCCAATATCAATTTTTCAAACAATTTGTAATGTGAATAAGGTTAGCAGGGCCACTATTACAATGTAACCTTTTTTTCTTAATTTGCCTTTATTTATCCTTAAACTTTTTCATCCATAATTTGCCGTTAATTATTCATAAATTAATAAGGCATTCATATATCTAATAAGGCATAAATCCAATAAGGCATAAATCCATAAATCTAATAAGGCATTCAGACAGCTATATACTTTTTAATTTTTAAAAGTGTATTTAAAAAACCGATTGCTTAAATCCTTAATCATTTTTCGTCACAAACTTTGATAATAGAAATGTTAAAAACTCGATCGTGTCGACTGTCTATCTCGTTAAAAAGTGTTTTTACATAATACATTTAAATTTATCAATACTTATATAAAAATATTGATTTTATAGGCTGGCAAAGTTTTTTGCTGAAACGAACTATTTCCAAGTTGTGGGCAAACGACCTTTTTTTATTACTTATTTTGAAGATGTAGGCGCTAATGTACTTAACTTATTTAAAAAAAAGAATTAAATTTGTAATATACATACAAGTTTTAAAATTTTAATTTTTTATTTGCCAGTAATTATTAGTGAACAAATAAAATTTGCCGTTCCATTTTATTAAAATTTATGGAATGTACACCACACCCTTAATGAGTTTTCATCACAAATTTGATACTAGAAATTTTGTATGTTGAAAACGCGATCGTCACCGCTGTTTTACTTCGTTCATAAAAAAAATTTTATTTAAAATTTAAAAAAATTAAATTTTGATTTACACACAACAAATATATCTTTGCAACAGAAAGTGTATTTATTTTGTTTGAAACGAATAAAGCATTAGAAATTTATTATTTAAAGTCTGTATATATATACAACTTTCATTTATTACTGAAACGAATTTATGCACAAACGGCCTTTTCTTACTAAAAAAAATAAATTTTTAATGTGCACAGATTTAGCAGTGCAACTTTAAAATTTGTATTTATTAATTGTCCGTAACCTATTTGTTATCCATATTTTACCCGTTAATTATTCCTGAATAAATACAATTTTTTTGTAATATTATTTTTAAGTGGTTGGCAATGTTTTTTTTTTAATAAAAACAATTTTTAAGATGCGGCCAAACAAACTTTTTTATTATTGATTTTGAAGAGGTTAGCTCAAATCGGCTTATCTTACTTTAAAAAACAAATAAATTTTTAATGTACATAAAGTTAGCAATGCAACTTTTGAAATTTTAATTTTGTTGTTCTTTATTTGCCTTTAATTACCCGTAAACCTCTTTGTTATCCATAATTATTCCCATAATTATTGCTGAATAAATAACATTTGCCGTTACATTTTTTTTAATTAAAAAAAATTTGTACCCACCCCCACTAATCTTGAACTTTTAGAAAATTGTACTATTACTATTTGAAGTAGACCCATTCCACATTACCAAAGATCAGGGGCATAGTCGGCCGATCCTTATGACATTTGGTAAGTCGGATTGATTGGCCAAATATAAAACCCATAGAAAATACCAGCTTCCAAACCTTACGAACAAAAAAGTTATGGCATTTCCGATTAATCAATTGTATGGCAGCTATAGGATATAGTCGGCCGATCCTTATGACATTGGGTAGGTCGGATTGATTGGCCAAATATAAGACCCTATAGAAAATCCCAGCTTCCTAACTTTACGAACAAAAAAGTTATGGCATTTTCGATCAATCAGTAATATGGCAGCTATAGGATATAGTCGGCCGATCCTTATGAAATGAGAGTGCGTTTAGTTTTGCTTGCGTACGACCAAAAACGAACTGTGAGTAAGAAAGTAAAAGCGCGAAATAAAACGGTTGCGTTTATAAAAATTTTAATCATTTAAGTATATAATTTTTAAAAATTAATTTTTAAACAGCAACATAAAGAGAATGCCGCGCGCATCTTCTTTGTCCTAGGAACAACGCCGTAAAGCGCACAACTAAGCGATCACAATATCAAAACAAATCGCAAATAAGGACCCAAATGCCCGGCGGTCTTTAAATAGTGTAAGCCACGCTCTTGCCTAATTTCGAAGAAATTGGACAAGAATGGACAGTCAATATGGACAATCGTGGAGCAGAGCGACCACAGCGTGTTCAGGAAAAGTGTTAGCGCAAAGGTCGATGTCAGGTAGCTGACCCAACGTGCACGTGCGCAAATTCTTAAATTGCTATATGTAAGGGATCGATTAAAGGGCTTATACTGTAGTTTGATTTTATATTGCAGCCCAGCCTACCCAAATTTGTACAAATCTTGGATAACACCATTCAGATATATCACAATATCAAAACAAATCGCAAATAAGGACCCAAATGCCCGGCGGTCTTCAAATAGTGTAAGCCACGCTCTTGCCCAAATTTCGAAGAAATTGGACGGCAGCAGTCGCAAAAAACTGCTGCGCTACCTGGACAGTCAGCACGGAAAACCGTGGAGCAGAGCGACCACACCGTGTTCAGGAAAAAGTGTTAGCGCAAAGGTCGATAACAGGTAGCTGACCAACGTGCACGTGCCCAATTCTTAAATTGCTATATGTAAGGATCGATTAAGGGCTTTACTGTAGTTTGATTTTATATTGCAGCCCAGCCTACCCAAACTTGTAAAAATCTTGGATGACACCATTCCGTTATACCTGCTTTCCTATAAAAAAATAAGAACTCCCGTAATGCACGCAAGTAATTTGGGGGACACTGAGTTTCAGTTTCGCGTAGCGTATTTCGAAGAACCTGAAAACAGCAATAATATGTTGCCAACGAATTGTTATTAAACATAACTATAATTTTGATTTGCACAACGCATTTAAATTTGTAAACACATATATACAAATATTTTTTAAGAACGTTTTTGTTAAGCAAACTATTTTTAAGAAATCGGCAAAATACCTATTTTTGCTAATTTATCTTTCAGAGGTGGGTACAAATGGGCCAATATCAATTTTTCAAACAATTTGTAATGTGAATAAGGTTAGCAGGGCCACTATTACAATGTAACCTTTTTTTCTTAATTTGCCTTTATTTATCCTTAAACTTTTTCATCCATAATTTGCCGTTAATTATTCATAAATTATGCCATAAATCTAATAAGGCATTCAGACAGCTATATACTTTTTAATTTTTAAAAGTGTATTTAAAAAACGAATGCCTAAATCCTTAATCATTTTTCGTCACAAACTTTGATAATAGAAATGTTAAAAACTCGATCGTGTCGACTGTCTATCTCGTTAAAAAGTGTTTTTACATAATACATTAAAAAAAAAAAAATATAAAAATATTGATTTTATAGGCTGAAACGAACTACTTCCAAGTTGTGGGCAAACGACCTTTTTTTATTACTTATTTTGAAGATGTAGGCGCTACTGTACTTAACTTATTTAAAAAAAGAATTAAATTTGTAATATACATACAAGTTTTAAAATTTTAATTTTTTATTTGCCAGTAATTATTAGTGAACAAATAAAATTTGCCGTTCCATTTTATTTAAATTTATGGAATGTACACCACCACCTTAATGAGTTTTCATCACAAATTTGATACTAGAAATTTTGTATGTTGAAAACGCGATCGTCACCGCTGTTTTACTTCGTTCATAAAAAAAATTTTTATTTAAAATTTAAAAAAATTAAATTTTGATTTACACACAACAATATATATAATCTTTGCAACAGAAAGTGTATTTATTTTGTTTGAAACGAATAAAGCATTAGAAATTTATTATTTAAAGTCTGTATATATATACAACTTTCATTTATTACTGAAACGAATTTATGCACAAACGGCCTTTTCTTACTAAAAAAAAAAATAAATTTTTAATGTGCACAGATTTAGCAGTGCAACTTTAAAATTTGTATTTATTAATTGTCCGTAACCTATTTGTTATCCATATTTTACCCGTTAATTATTCCTGAATAAATACAATTTTTTTTTATATTATTTTTAAGTGGTTGGCAATGTTTTTTTTTAATAAAAACAATTTTTCAGATGCGGCCAAACAAACTTTTTTATTATTGATTTTGAAGAGGTTAGCTCAAATGGGCTTATCTTACTTTAAAAAACAAATAAATTTGTAATGTACATAAAGTTAGCAATGCAACTTTTGAAATTTTAATTTTGTTGTTCTTTATTTGCCTTTAATTACCCGTAAACCTCTTTGTTATCCATAATTATTCCCCTAATTATTGCTGAATAAATAACATTTGCCGTTACATTTTTTATTAAAAAAGAATTTGTACACCCCCACTAATCTTGAACTTTTAGAAAATTGTACTATTACTATTTTAAGAGCCATTCCTCTCATTAGCTAATAACATGGTATATTATTATCCTTATTAATCGAAGCAGAGTTTACTATTTGGAAAAACCAACAGTATGTACTGGGAAAAGGGAATTACAGAGAGCAAAATGCTCGCACACACAATTTAGTAATTGTTAATTTTCGCCATTTCCTATTAAGATGGATATGATTGTATAAAAATTTCGCTCGCGCAAACCGACAATTCGAAGGAAGTACGTGATAAATAAATATACGCTATTTTGAAAGATGTATGAGAGTGCGTTTAGTTTTGCTTGAAAAAGACCAAAAACGAAAACAGTAAGAAAGAAATAAAAAAGCGAAATAAAACGGTTGCATTTATAAAACTGATTTTGGCCAAATATAAAACCCATAGAATATCCCAGCTTCCTAACTTTACGAACAAAAAAGTTATAGCATTTCCGATCAATCAGTTGTATGGCAGCTATAGGATATAGTCGGCCGATCCTTAAAGACATTTGGTAGGTCGGATTGATTGGCCAAATCATAAAACCCATAGAATGTCCCAGCTTCCTAACTTTAGTGAACAAAAAGTTATGGCATTTCCGATCAATCAGTTGTATGGCAGCTATAGGATATAGTCGACCGATCCTTATGAAAACGAACTGTGAGTAAGACAAGTAAAAGCGCGAAATAAAACGTTTGCATTTATAAAAATTGTAATAATTTAAATATATAATTCTTTAAAAATTTATTTTTAAACATGCAACATAAAAAGAATGCCTCGCTCATCTTTTTTGTCCTAGGAACAACGCCGTGAAGCGCACAACTAAGCGATCATAATATCAAAACAAATCAAAAATAAGGACCAAAATGTCCGGCGGTCTTAAAAATAGTGTAAACCATAAACATTTACGCCGCCGAGCCACGCCGCCGCCGCCGCCGAATTTTGTCTTTTTAAAGAGGGCCGCCGAATTAAAGAAAAAAAACAGCGCGGCGGTGCCGGCGAGGGCGTTCGGCGCAATAGCATTTTGTGTAATATTTTTAAGTAATCGAATAAGTTTAAGTTAAGTTTTTGTTTATTCATATTTTGTAGTTTAAAAACATGCAAAGAAAGTTTAAGTTAGGTTTTTGTTTATTCATATTTTTAAGTTTAAAAATTTAAATATGAAGGTAATGATTACGCAGAAGAATTCTGTTTAATTTTTTTTTAATAATGTACGGAAAATGTAATCTCTCAGAAAAAAAGTGTTTATTTGTTTTTAATTTTTTGAAATTTTATGTTTGTTATTATGTTTAATAAGAAAAATAAATAAAAATTTAAAAAATTAAGTTTAAAATTTTTGTTTTTACTGCGTGCGCCGCCGGCCGCCGACAAATTCGACGGCTTAGCTGCCGCCGCCGCCGCCGTTTTCATTTTAACTCTACGCCGCCGCCGGCTTTTCTTGACCCCACGCCGCCGCCGACGACCAAGCCATCGGCGTAAACCTCTAGTAAGCCACGCTCTTGCCTAATTTCGAAGAAATTGGAAGGCAGCAGTCGCAAAATACTGCTGCGCTACCTGGACAGAGCGACCACAGCGTGTTCACGTAAAAGTCTTAGCGCAAAGGTCGATATCAGGTAGCTGACCAACGTGCACGTGCGCAATTCTTAATATCTTTTTTGTTTTAGGGGCAACGGCGCAAAGCCGCTCTATGGCATAACCAAACCCAACATTATTAAATGGCGCTTATTAGTTTTTCACTCACTCATTCATCCTAACGTGGGCTATGAGTGCGAGAAAGAGTGAACAGTATGTACTGAGAGAGGGGCACTTACAGAGAGCGGAATTGCACACTCTCCCTCTCGTCGATTATATTTATTAACATGGCGTATGTTACTTTCTCGCTCACTCATTCATGCGAGCGGGGGCTATGTGTGCGAGAAGAAACCAACAGTATGTACTGGGAGAGGGGCACTTACAGAGAGCAAAACTGCACACACATTTAGAGAAAACACGCCATTTTTAAGATGGATATGATTGTATTCAGTTTCGCTCGCGCAAACCGACAATCGAAGGAAGTGCGTGATAAATAAATATACGCTATTTTGAAAGATGTATGAGAGTGCGTTTAGTTTTGCTTGCGCACGACCAAAAACGAACAGTGAGAAAGAAAGTAAAAGCGCGAAATAAAACGGTTGCATTTATACAACTGATTTTGGCCAAATATAAAACCCATAGACTATCCCAGCTTCCTAACTTTACGAACAAAAAAGTTATAGCATTTCCGATCAATCAGTTGTATGGCAGCTATAGGATATAGTCGGCCGATCCTTATGACATTTGGTAGGTCGGATTGATTGGCCAAATATAAAACCCATAGAATGTCCCAGCTTCCTAACTTTATGAACAAAAAAGTTATGGCATTTCCGATCAATCAGTTGTATGGCAGCTATAGGATATAGTCGACCGATCCTTATGAAAACGAACTGTGAGTAAGAAAGTAAAAGCGCGAAATAAAACGGTTGCATTTATAAAAATTGTAATAATTTAAATATATAATTTTTAAAAATTAATTTTTAAACAGCAACATAAAGAGAATGCCTCGCTCATCTTTTTTGTCCTAGGAACAACGCCGTGAAGCGCACAACTAAGCGATCATAATATCAAAACAAATCGAAAATAAGGACCAAAATGTCCGGCGGTCTTAAAATAGTGTAAGCCATAGACATTTACGCCGCCGAGCCACCGCCGCCGCCGCCGAATTTTGTCTTTTTAAGGCGGCCGAATCACGAAAATATCAGCGCGGCGGCGGCGGCGGCGTTCGGCGCAATAGCATTTTGTGTAATGCTTTTAAGTAATCGAATAAGTTTAAGTTAAGTTTTTGTTTATTCATATTTTGTAGTTTAAAAACATGCAAAGAAAGTTTAAGTTAGGTTTTTGTTTATTCATATTTTTAAGTTTAAAAATTTAAATATGAAGGTAATGATTACGCAGAAGAATTCTGTTTAATTTTTTTTTAATAATGTACGGAAAATGTAATCTCTCAGAAAAAGAAGTGTTTATTTGTTTTTAATTTTTTGAAATTTTATGTTTGTTATTATGTTTAATAAGAAAAATAAATAAAAATTTAAAAAATTAAGGATTTTTTTTTTTTTAAAAATTTTTGTTTTTACTGCGTGCGCCGCCGGCCGCCGACAAATTCGACGGCTTAGCTGCCGCAGCCGCCGCCGTTTTCATTTTAACTCTACGCCGCCGCCGACGACCAAGCCATCGGCGTAAACCTCTAGTAAGCCACGCTCTTGCCTAATTTCGAAGAAATTGGAAGGCAGCAGTCGCAAAATACTGCTGCGCTACCTGGACAGAGCGACCACAGCGTGTTCACGTAAAAGTCTTAGCGCAAAGGTCGATATCAGGTAGCTGACCAACGTGCACGTGCGCAATTCTTAATATCTTTTTTGTTTTAGGGGAACAACGGCGCAAAGCCGCTCTATGGCATAACCAAACCCAACATTATTAAATGGCGCTTATTAGTTTTTCACTCACTCATTCATCCTAACGTGGGCTATGAGTGCGAGAAGAAAGGGTGAACAGTATGTACTGAGAGAGGGGCACTTACAGAGAGCGGAATTGCACACTCTCCCTCTCGTCGATTATATTTATTAACATGGCGTATGTTACTTTCTCGCTCACTCATTCATGCGAGCGGGGGCTATGTGTGCGAGAAGAAACCAACAGTATGTACTGGGAGAGGGGCACTTACAGAGAGCAAAACTGCACACACATTTAGTTTTTTTTTAAAATTTTTTTTTTTTTTTCAATTTCAAAGAAAACACGCCATTTTTAAGATGGATATGATTGTATTCAGTTTCGCTCGCGCAAACCGACAATCGAAGGAAGTGCGTGATAAATAAATATACGCTATTTTGAAAGATGTATGAGAGTGCGTTTAGTTTTGCTTGCGCACGACCAAAAACGAACAGTGAGAAAGAAAGTAAAAGCGCGAAATAAAACGGTTGCATTTATACAACTGATTTTGGCCAAATATAAAACCCATAGACTATCCCAGCTTCCTAACTTTACGAACAAAAAAGTTATAGCATTTCCGATCAATCAGTTGTATGGCAGCTATAGGATATAGTCGGCCGATCCTTATGACATTTGGTAGGTCGGATTGATTGGCCAAATATAAAACCCATAGAATGTCCCAGCTTCCTAACTTTATGAACAAAAAAGTTATGGCATTTCCGATCAATCAGTTGTATGGCAGCTATAGGATATAGTCGACCGATCCTTATGAAAACGAACTGTGAGTAAGAAAGTAAAAGCGCGAAATAAAACGGTTGCATTTATAAAAATTGTAATAATTTAAATATATAATTTTTAAAAATTAATTTTTAAACAGCAACATAAAGAGAATGCCTCGCTCATCTTTTTTGTCCTAGGAACAACGCCGTGAAGCGCACAACTAAGCGATCATAATATCAAAACAAATCGAAAATAAGGACCAAAATGTCCGGCGGTCTTAAAATAGTGTAAGCCATAGACATTTACGCCGCCGAGCCACGCCGCCGCCGCCGCCGAATTTTGTCTTTTTTAAGGCGCCGCCGCCGAATCACGAAAATATCAGCGCGGCGGCGGCGGCGGCGGCGGCGGCGCAATAGCATTTTGTGTAATGCTTTTAAGTAATCGAATAAGTTTAAGTTAAGTTTTTGTTTATTCATATTTTGTAGTTTAAAAACATGCAAAGAAAGTTTAAGTTAGGTTTTTGTTTATTCATATTTTTAAGTTTAAAAATTTAAATATGAAGGTAATGATTACGCAGAAGAATTCTGTTTAATTTTTTTTTAATAATGTACGGAAAATGTAATCTCTCAGAAAAAGAAGTGTTTATTTGTTTTTAATTTTTTGAAATTTTATGTTTGTTATTATGTTTAATAAGAAAAATAAATAAAAATTTAAAAAATTAAGGAAATTTTTTTTTTAAAAAAATTTTTGTTTTTACTGCGTGCGCCGCCGGCCGCCGACAAATTCGACGGCTTAGCTGCCGCAGCCGCCGCCGTTTTCCCCTTTCTTGACCCCCACGCCGCCGCCGACGACCAAGCCATCGGCGTAAACCTCTAGTAAGCCACGCTCTTGCCTAATTTCGAAGAAATTGGAAGGCAGCAGTCGCAAAATACTGCTGCGCTACCTGGACAGAGCGACCACAGCGTGTTCACGTAAAAGTCTTAGCGCAAAGGTCGATATCAGGTAGCTGACCAACGTGCACGTGCGCAATTCTTAATATCTTTTTTGTTTTAGGGGCAACGGCGCAAAGCCGCTCTATGGCATAACCAAACCCAACATTATTAAATGGCGCTTATTAGTTTTTCACTCACTCATTCATCCTAACGTGGGCTATGAGTGCGAGAAAGAGTGAAAAGTATGTACTGAGAGAGGGGCACTTACAGAGAGCGGAATTGCACACTCTCCCTCTCGTCGATTATATTTATTAACATGGCGTATGTTACTTTCTCGCTCACTCATTCATGCGAGCGGGGGCTATGTGTGCGAGAAGAAACCAACAGTATGTACTGGGAGAGGGGCACTTACAGAGAGCAAAACTGCACACACATTTAGAGAAAACACGCCATTTTTAAGATGGATATGATTGTATTCAGTTTCGCTCGCGCAAACCGACAATCGAAGGAAGTGCGTGATAAATAAATATACGCTATTTTGAAAGATATATGAGAGTGCGTTTAGTTTTGCTTGCGCACGACCAAAAACGAACAGTGAGAAAGAAAGTAAAAGCGCGAAATAAAACGGTTGCATTTATACAACTGATTTTGGCCAAATATAAAACCCATAGAATATCCCAGCTTCCTAACTTTACGAACAAAAAAGTTATAGCATTTCCGATCAATCAGTTGTATGGCAGCTATAGGATATAGTCGGCCGATCCTTATGACATTTGGTAGGTCGGATTGATTGGCCAAATATAAAACCCATAGAATGTCCCAGCTTCCTAACTTTATGAACAAAAAAGTTATGGCATTTCCGATCAATCAGTTGTATGGCAGCTATAGGATATAGTCGACCGATCCTTATGAAAACGAACTGTGAGTAAGAAAGTAAAAGCGCGAAATAAAACGGTTGCATTTATAAAAATTGTAATAATTTAAATATATAATTTTTAAAAATTAATTTTTAAACAGCAACATAAAGAGAATGCCTCGCTCATCTTTTTTGTCCTAGGAACAACGCCGTAAAGCGCACAACTAAGCGATCACAATATCAAAACAAATCGCAAATAAGGACCCAAATGCCCGGCGGTCTTTAAATAGTGTAAGCCACGCTCTTGCCTAATTTCGAAGAAATTGGACGGCAGCAGTCACAAAAAACTGCTGCGCTACCTGGACAGTCAGCACGGAAAACCGTGGAGCAGAGCGACCACACCGTGTTCAGGAAAAGGTGTTAGCGCAAAGGTCGATAACAGGTAGCTGACCAACGTGCACGTGCCCAATTCTTAAATTGCTATATGTAAGGATCGATGAAGGGCTTTACTGTAGTTTGATTTTATATTGCAGCCCAGCCTACCCAAACTTGTACAAATCTTGGATGACACCATTCAGATATACCTGCTTTCCTATTAAAAACAAGAAAGGAAAGCTAACTTCGGGCGGAGCCGAAGTTAATATACCCTTGCAGAATACTCTGTAAATTATATTCTCCAAAATTATTCATATGATGCATTTTTAATACTCATAAAAAATCCCAACTTCCTAACTTAAAAAACACCAAAGTTATGGCATTTCCAATCGTTCAGTTATATGGCAGCTATAGGATATAGTCCGCCGATCCTTATGAAATTTGGTAGGTCGGATTGATTGGCCAAATATAAAACCCATAGCAAATCCCAACTTCCTAACTTAACAAACACCAAAGTTATGGCATTTCCGATCAAACAGTTATATGGCAGCCATTAGATATAGGTGGCCGATCCTTATGAAATTTGGTAGGTCGGATTGATTGGCCAAATATTAAACCCATATAAAATCCCAACTTCCTAACTTTAAAAACACCAAAGTTATGGCTTTTCCGATCGTTCAGTTATATGGCAGCTATATGATATAGTCGCCCGATCCGGCTCGTTCCGACTTATATACTACCTGCAATAGAAAGACAACTTTTGGGAAAGTTTCAAGCAGATAGCTTTAAAACTGAGGGACTAGTTTGCGTAGAAACGGACGGACGGACGGACAGACGGACGGACAGACGGACATGGCTAGATCGACTCTCCTGGTGATGCTGATCAAGAATATATATACGTTATAGGGTCGGAAATGTCTCCTTCACTGCGTTGCAAACTTTTGACTGAAATTATAATACCCTCTGCAAGGGTATACAAATAAGAACTGCCGTAATGCACGCAAGTAATTTGGGGGACACCGAGTTTCAGTTTCGCGTAGCGTATTTAAGACTAAATACTAAGAATGTGTAGAAAAGAAAACCAATTTTTAGAAATAATAGCGGCTTTCGAAGAACCTGAAAACAGCAATAATATGTTGCCAGCGAATTGTTATTAAACATAACTATAATTTTGATTTGCACAACGCATTTAAATTTGTAAACACATATATACAAATATTTTTTAAGAACGTTTTTGTTAAGCAAACTATTTTTAAGAAATCGGCAAAATACCTATTTTTGCTAATTTATCTTTCAGAGGTGGGTACAAATGGGCCAATATCAATTTTTCAAACAATTTGTAATGTGAATAAGGTTAGCAGGGCCACTATTACAATGTAACCTTTTTTCTTAATTTGCCTTTATTTATCCTTAAACTTTTTCATCCATAATTTGCCGTTAATTATTCATAAATTAATAAGGCATTCATATATCTAATAAGGCATAAATCCAAAAGGGCATAAATCCATAAATCTAATAAGGCATTCAGACAGCTATATACTTTTTAATTTTTAAAAGTGTATTTAAAAAACCGATTGCTTAAATCCTTAATCATTTTTCGTCACAAACTTTGATAATAGAAATGTTAAAAACTCGATCGTGTCGAATGTCTATCTCGTTAAAAAGTGTTTTTACATAATACATTTAAATTTATCAATACTTATATAAAAATATTGATTTTATAGGCTGGCAAAGTTTTTTGCTGAAACGAACTATTTCCAAGTTGTGGGCAAACGACCTTTTTTTATTACTTATTTTGAAGATGTAGGCGCTAATGTACTTAACTTATTTAAAAAAAAAATTAAATTTGTAATATACATACAAGTTTTAAAATTTTAATTTTTTATTTGCCAGTAATTATTAGTGAACAAATAAAATTTGCCGTTCCATTTTATTAAAATTTATGGAATGTACACCACCACCTTAATGAGTTTTCATCACAAATTTGATACTAGAAATTTTGTATGTTGAAAACGCGATCGTCACCGCTGTTTTACTTCGTTCATAAAAAAATTTTATTTAAAATTTAAAAAAATTAAATTTTGATTTACACACAACAAATATATCTTTGCAACAGAAAGTGTATTTATTTTGTTTGAAACGAATAAAGCATTAGAAATTTATTATTTAAAGTCTGTATATATATACAACTTTCATTTATTACTGAAACGAATTTATGCACAAACGGCCTTTTCTTACTAAAAAAAATAAATTTTTAATGTGCACAGATTTAGCAGTGCAACTTTAAAATTTGTATTTATTAATTGTCCGTAACCTATTTGTTATCCATATTTTACCCGTTAATTATTCCTGAATAAATACAATTTTTTTGTAATATTATTTTTAAGTGGTTGGCAATGTTTTTTTTTTAATAAAAACAATTTTTAAGATGCGGCCAAACAAACTTTTTTATTATTGATTTTGAAGAGGT
Organism: Drosophila rhopaloa; assembly: GCF_018152115.1. Taxonomy (NCBI): domain Eukaryota; kingdom Metazoa; phylum Arthropoda; class Insecta; order Diptera; family Drosophilidae; genus Drosophila; species Drosophila rhopaloa. The sequence goes on along the minus strand of NW_025335156.1, from coordinate 68,711 downwards.
TAGCTCAAATGGGCTTATCTTACTTTAAAAAACAAATAAATTTGTAATGTACATAAAGTTAGCAATGCAACTTTTGAAATTTTAATTTTGTTGTTCTTTATTTGCCTTTAATTACCCGTAAACCTCTTTGTTATCCATAATTATTCCCATAATTATTGCTGAATAAATAACATTTGCCGTTACATTTTTTTTAATTAAAAAAAATTTGTACACCCCCACTAATCTTGAACTTTTAGAAAATTGTACTATTACTATTTGAAGTAGACCCATTCCACTATTACCAAAGATCAGGGGCATAGTCGGCCGATCCTTATGACATTTGGTAAGTCGGATTGATTGGCCAAATATAAAACCCATAGAAAATACCAGCTTCCAAACCTTACGAACAAAAAAGTTATGGCATTTCCGATTAATCAATTGTATGGCAGCTATAGGATATAGTCGGCCGATCCTTATGACATTGGGTAGGTCGGATTGATTGGCCAAATATAAGACCCTTAGAAAATCCCAGCTTCCTAACTTTACGAACAAAAAAGTTATGGCATTTTCGATCAATCAGTAATATGGCAGCTATAGGATATAGTCGGCCGATCCTTATGAAATGAGAGTGCGTTTAGTTTTGCTTGCGTACGACCAAAAACGAACTGTGAGTAAGAAAGTAAAAGCGCGAAATAAAACGGTTGCGTTTATAAAAATTTTAATCATTTAAGTATATAATTTTTAAAAATTAATTTTTAAACAGCAACATAAAGAGAATGCCGCGCGCATCTTCTTTGTCCTAGGAACAACGCCGTAAAGCGCACAACTAAGCGATCACAATATCAAAACAAATCGCAAATAAGGACCCAAATGCCCGGCGGTCTTTAAATAGTGTAAGCCACGCTCTTGCCTAATTTCGAAGAAATTGGACAAGAATGGACAGTCAATATGGACAATCGTGGAGCAGAGCGACCACAGCGTGTTCAGGAAAAGTGTTAGCGCAAAGGTCGATGTCAGGTAGCTGACCAACGTGCACGTGCGCAATTCTTAAATTGCTATATGTAAGGATCGATTAAAGGCTTATACTGTAGTTTGATTTTATATTGCAGCCCAGCCTACCCAAATTTGTACAAATCTTGGATAACACCATTCAGATATATCACAATATCAAAACAAATCGCAAATAAGGACCCAAATGCCCGGCGGTCTTCAAATAGTGTAAGCCACGCCCTTGCCTAATTTCGAAGAAATTGGACGGCAGCAGTCGCAAAAAATGCTGCGCTACCTGGACAGTCAGCACGGAAAACCGTGGAGCAGAGCGACCACACCGTGTTCAGGAAAAAGTGTTAGCGCAAAGGTCGATAACAGGTAGCTGACCAACGTGCACGTGCCCAATTCTTAAATTGCTATATGTAAGGATCGATTAAGGGCTTTACTGTAGTTTGATTTTATATTGCAGCCCAGCCTACCCAAACTTGTAAAAATCTTGGATGACACCATTCCGATATACCTGCTTTCCTATAAAAAAATAAGAACTCCCGTAATGCACGCAAGTAATTTGGGGGACACTGAGTTTCAGTTTCGCGTAGCGTATTTCGAAGAACCTGAAAACAGCAATAATATGTTGCCAACGAATTGTTATTAAACATAACTATAATTTTGATTTGCACAACGCATTTAAATTTGTAAACACATATATACAAATATTTTTTAAGAACGTTTTTGTTAAGCAAACTATTTTTAAGAAATCGGCAAAATACCTATTTTTGCTAATTTATCTTTCAGAGGTGGGTACAAATGGGCCAATATCAATTTTTCAAACAATTTGTAATGTGAATAAGGTTAGCAGGGCCACTATTACAATGTAACCTTTTTTTCTTAATTTGCCTTTATTTATCCTTAAACTTTTTCATCCATAATTTGCCGTTAATTATTCATAAATTATGCCATAAATCTAATAAGGCATTCAGACAGCTATATACTTTTTAATTTTTAAAAGTGTATTTAAAAAACGAATGCCTAAATCCTTAATCATTTTTCGACACAAACTTTGATAATAGAAATGTTAAAAACTCGATCGTGTCGACTGTCTATCTCGTTAAAAAGTGTTTTTACATAATACATTAAAAAAATAAAAAATATAAAAATATTGATTTTATAGGCTGAAAACGAACTACTTCCAAGTTGTGGGCAAACGACCTTTTTTTATTACTTATTTTGAAGATGTAGGCGCTACTGTACTTAACTTATTTTAAAAAAAAATTAAATTTGTAATATACATACAAGTTTTAAAATTTTAATTTTTTATTTGCCAGTAATTATTAGTGAACAAATAAAATTTGCCGTTCCATTTTATTTAAATTTATGGAATGTACACCACCACCTTAATGAGTTTTCATCACAAATTTGATACTAGAAATTTTGTATGTTGAAAACGCGATCGTCACCGCTGTTTTACTTCGTTCATAAAAAAAATTTTATTTAAAATTTAAAAAAATTAAATTTTGATTTACACACAACAATATATATATCTTTGCAACAGAAAGTGTATTTATTTTGTTTGAAACGAATAAAGCATTAGAAATTTATTATTTAAAGTCTGTATATATATACAACTTTCATTTATTACTGAAACGAATTTATGCACAAACGGCCTTTTCTTACTAAAAAAAAAATAAATTTTTAATGTGCACAGATTTAGCAGTGCAACTTTAAAATTTGTATTTATTAATTGTCCGTAACCTATTTGTTATCCATATTTTACCCGTTAATTATTCCTGAATAAATACAATTTTTTTTAATATTATTTTTAAGTGGTTGGCAATGTTTTTTTTTAATAAAAACAATTTTTAAGATGCGGCCAAACAAACTTTTTTATTATTGATTTTGAAGAGGTTAGCTCAAATGGGCTTATCTTACTTTAAAAAACAAATAAATTTGTAATGTACATAAAGTTAGCAATGCAACTTTTGAAATTTTAATTTTGTTGTTCTTTATTTGCCTTTAATTACCCGTAAACCTCTTTGTTATCCATAATTATTCCCTTAATTATTGCTGAATAAATAACATTTGCCGTTACATTTTTTTTAATTAAAAAAAATTTGTACACCCCCACTAATCTTGAACTTTTAGAAAATTGTACTATTACTATTTTAAGAGCCATTCCCTATTAGCTAATATAAAACATTATTTATTAACGAAACAGAGTTTACTTTTTGAATTTTATAAAAAAAAAATTAAGAAAAATGTCTCCGAAACGAATTTTGTAATTGTTAATTTTCCCTGTTTCCTATTAAATAAATAAGAGAATAAAGAAAAAATGTGAGGAATAAAAACAATATATTTTTTAGCACTAACCTCCGTATTTAAATAAATCGTATTACTTTTTCCGATTTCTTGAAGGTTTTCCTGAAAAATATAAATATGAAAACCTTTTTTATTAATGAAATAATTAAAAAAACAATAAGTTCATAGAAAAAATTGTACAAAATAAAAAATGCAAACTTAAATTTATACTAAATTAAAATTATGATTTACATACAATACATTTATCTTCAAAATATAACGTTTATTTATTTTGTGTAAAACGAATATTTTATTAGAACTTTAATAAGTCAGTATATAGTTAATATTTATTAGTAATAATAATATTTTAATATTTAGTTTAATATTTTATTAGTTTTCCAAACAAGTATCAATAACATTTTTTTACCACTAACCTTTCGTACTTCGACGTATTCTGTTATTTATTAAATTAAATCATATCGTTGTTTTCCTTTTTTGTTCCTTTGTTGCTTTTTCTGAAATATGAAAAAAAAATCAATTTAATGAACAATGATAAATTAAAAAAAAAAAAAAAATTAAAAAAAAAAATATTCAAAAAAAAAAATATTCAAAAAAAAAACAAAACAAATTAAAATGAAAAAAAAAATAACTGTTCTTTTCAGAGCGAGAGCCCGCAAAGCGAAAAAAAAACAATATTAAAAAAAAAAAAAACAAATTAAAATGAAAAAAAAACTAACTGTTCTTTTCAGAGCGAGAGCCCGCAAAGCGAAACACGATTGTTATTTGCGAGCTAGGGTTACAAACAAATTATGTATGCATGTGTGTTTGTATTTATGTATGCATTTATTTATTCATATTATTATTTAAAAAAAATTTTTATGTATTTCCGAAAAACTCTAACTTTAATGTAATTATTATTTTTTTTTGTTTATAAGCTTTGAAATTTTATTTTTTATTATGTTTAATAAGAAAACTCACTTTTTTAATTTAAAAATTATCAAAAAAAAAATTTTTTGTTTTTACTGCGTACGCCGCCGGCCGCCGACAAATTCGACGGCTTAGCTGCCGCCGCCGCCGCCGTTTTCATTTTAACTCTACGCCGCCGCCGCCGGCTTTTCTTGACCCCCACGCCGCCGCCGACGACCAAGCCATCGGCGTAAACCTCTAGTAAGCCACGCTCTTGCCTAATTTCGAAGAAATTGGAAGGCAGCAGTCGCAAAATACTGCTGCGCTACCTGGACAGAGCGACCACAGCGTGTTCACGTAAAAGTCTTAGCGCAAAGGTCGATATCAGGTAGCTGACCAACGTGCACGTGCGCAATTCTTAATATCTTTTTTGTTTTAGGGGCAACGGCGCAAAGCCGCTCTATGGCATAACCAAACCCAACATTATTAAATGGCGCTTATTAGTTTTTCACTCACTCATTCATCCTAACGTGGGCTATGAGTGCGAGAAAGAGTGAACAGTATGTACTGAGAGAGGGGCACTTACAGAGAGCGGAATTGCACACTCTCCCTCTCGTCGATTATATTTATTAACATGGCGTATGTTACTTTCTCGCTCACTCATTCATGCGAGCGGGGGCTATGTGTGCGAGAAGAAACCAACAGTATGTACTGGGAGAGGGGCACTTACAGAGAGCAAAACTGCACACACATTTAGAGAAAACACGCCATTTTTAAGATGGATATGATTGTATTCAGTTTCGCTCGCGCAAACCGACAATCGAAGGAAGTGCGTGATAAATAAATATACGCTATTTTGAAAGATGTATGAGAGTGCGTTTAGTTTTGCTTGCGCACGACCAAAAACGAACAGTGAGAAAGAAAGTAAAAGCGCGAAATAAAACGGTTGCATTTATACAACTGATTTTGGCCAAATATAAAACCCATAGACTATCCCAGCTTCCTAACTTTACGAACAAAAAAGTTATAGCATTTCCGATCAATCAGTTGTATGGCAGCTATAGGATATAGTCGGCCGATCCTTATGACATTTGGTAGGTCGGATTGATTGGCCAAATATAAAACCCATAGAATGTCCCAGCTTCCTAACTTTATGAACAAAAAAGTTATGGCATTTCCGATCAATCAGTTGTATGGCAGCTATAGGATATAGTCGACCGATCCTTATGAAAACGAACTGTGAGTAAGAAAGTAAAAGCGCGAAATAAAACGGTTGCATTTATAAAAATTGTAATAATTTAAATATATAATTTTAAAAAATTAATTTTTATACAGCAACATAAAGAGAATGCCTCGCTCATCTTTTTTGTCCTAGGAACAACGCCGTGAAGCGCACAACTAAGCGATCATAATATCAAAACAAATCGAAAATAAGGACCAAAATGTCCGGCGGTCTTAAAATAGTGTAAGCCATAGACATTTACGCCGCCGAGCCACGCCGCCGCCGCCGCCGAATTTTGTCTTTTTTAGGCGCCGCCGCCGAATCACGAAAATATCAGCGCGGCGGCGGCGGCGCGGCGCAATAGCATTTTGTGTAATGCTTTTAAGTAATCGAATAAGTTTAAGTTAAGTTTTTGTTTATTCATATTTTTTAGTTTAAAAACATGCAAAGAAAGTTTAAGTTAGGTTTTTGTTTATTCATATTTTTAAGTTTAAAAATTTAAATATAAAGGTAATGATCACGCAGAAGAATTCTGTTTAATTTTTTTTTAATAATGTACGGAAAATGTAATCAATGATCTCTCAGAAAAAGAAGTGTTTATTTGTTTTTAATTTTTTGAAATTTTATGTTTGTTATTATGTTTAATAAGGAAAATAAATAAAAATTTAAAAAATTAAGGAAATTTTTTTTTAAAATAAATTTTTGTTTTTACTGCGTACGCCGCCGGCCGCCGACAAATTCGACGGCTTAACTGCCGCCGCCGCCGCCGTTTCATTTTCCGCCGGCTTTTCTTGACCCCCACGCCGCCGCCGACGACCAAGCCATCGGCGTAAACCTCTAGTAAGCCACGCTCTTGCCTAATTTCGAAGAAATTGGAAGGCAGCAGTCGCAAAATACTGCTGCGCTACCTGGACAGAGCGACCACAGCGTGTTCACGTAAAAGTCTTAGCGCAAAGGTCGATATCAGGTAGCTGACCAACGTGCACGTGCGCAATTCTTAATATCTTTTTTGTTTTAGGGGCAACGGCGCAAAGCCGCTCTATGGCATAACCAAACCCAACATTATTAAATGGCGCTTATTAGTTTTTCACTCACTCATTCATCCTAACGTGGGCTATGAGTGCGAGAAAGAGTGAACAGTATGTACTGAGAGAGGGGCACTTACAGAGAGCGGAATTGCACACTCTCCCTCTCGTCGATTATATTTATTAACATGGCGTATGTTACTTTCTCGCTCACTCATTATTCATGCGAGCGGGGCTATGTGTGCGAGAAGAAACCAACAGTTTATGTACTGGGAGAGGGGCACTTACAGAGAGCAAAACTGCACACACATTTAGAGAAAACACGCCATTTTTAAGATGGATATGATTGTATTCAGTTTCGCTCGCGCAAACCGACAATCGAAGGAAGTGCGTGATAAATAAATATACGCTATTTTGAAAGATGTATGAGAGTGCGTTTAGTTTTGCTTGCGCACGACCAAAAACGAACAGTGAGAAAGAAAGTAAAAGCGCGAAATAAAACGGTTGCATTTATACAACTGATTTTGGCCAAATATAAAACCCATAGAAAATCCCCAAGCTTCCTAACTTATAAAAAGTTATGGCATTTCCGATCAATCAGTTGTATGGCAGCTATAGGATATAGGTCGGCCGATCATATCATTGTATGGCGGATTGATATAAAACATAAAAACGCCCTAAACTTATGGCATATTTTGGTAGGTCGGATTGATTGGCCAAATATAAAACCCATAGAATGTCCCAAAGCTTCCTAACTTTATGAACAAAAAAGTTATGGCATTTCCGATCAATCAGTTGTATGGCAGCTATAGGATATAGTCGACCGATCCCCATGAATATGAAAAACGAACTGTGAGTAAGAAAGTAAAAGCGCGAAATAAAACGGTTGCATTTATAAAAATTTTAATAATTTAAATATATAATTTTTAAAAATTAATTTTTAAACAGCAACATAAAGAGAATGCCTCGCGCATCTTTTTTGTCCTAGGAACAACGCCGTAAAGCGCACAACTAAGCGATCACAATATCAAAACAAATCGCAAATAAGGACCCAAATGCCCGGCGGTCTTTAAATAGTGTAAGCCACGCTCTTGCCTAATTTCGAAGAAATTGGACGGCAGCAGTCGCAAAAAACTGCTGCGCTACCTGGACAGTCAGCACGGAAAACCGTGGAGCAGAGCGACCACACCGTGTTCAGGAAAAGGTGTTAGCGCAAAGGTCGATAACAGGTAGCTGACCAACGTGCACGTGCCCAATTCTTAAATTGCTATATGTAAGGATCGATGAAGGGCTTTACTGTAGTTTGATTTTATATTGCAGCCCAGCCTACCCAAACTTGTACAAGGCTTGGATGACACCATTCAGATATACCTGCTTTCCTATAAAAAAATAAGAACTGCCGTAATGCACGCAAGTAATTTGGGGGACACCGAGTTTCAGTTTCGCGTAGAGGCTTTCGAAGAACCTGAAAACAGCAATAATAAGTTGCTAACGAATTGTTATTAAACATAACTATAATTTTGATTTGCACAACGCATTTAAACTTGTAAACACATATATACAAATATTTTTTAAGAACGTTTTTGTTAAGCAAACTATTTTTAAGAAATCGGCAAAATACCTATTTTGGCTAATTTAGCTTTAAGAGGTGGGTACAAATGGGCCAATATCAATTTTTCAAACAATTTGTAATGTGAATAAGGGCCACTATTACAATGTAACCTTTTTTCTTAATTTGCCTTTATTTATCCTTAAACTTTTTCATCCATAATTTGCCGTTAATTATTCATAAATTAATAAGGCATTCATAAATCTAATAAGGCATAAAATAAGGAAACCAAAATCTAATAAGGCATTCAGACAGCTATATACTTTTTAATTTTTAAAAGTGTATTTAAAAAACGAATTGCTTAAATCCTTAATCATTTTTCGTCACAAACTTTGATAATAGAAATGTTAAAAACTCGATCGTGTCGACTGTCTATCTCGTTAAAAAGTGTTTTTACATAATACATTTAAATTTATCAATACTTATATAAAAATATTGATTTTATAGGCTGGCAAAGTTTTTTGCTGAAACGAACTATTTCCAAGTTGTGGGCAAACGACCTTTTTTTATTACTTATTTTGAAGATGTAGGCGCTACTGTACTTAACTTATTTAAAAAAAAGAATTAAATTTGTAATATACATACAAGTTTTAAAATTTTAATTTTTTATTTGCCAGTAATTATTAGTGAACAAATAAAATTTGCCGTTCCATTTTATTTAAATTTATGGAATGTACACCACCACCTTAATGAGTTTTCATCACAAATTTGATACTAGAAATTTTGTATGTTGAAAACGCGATCGTCACCGCTGTTTTACTTCGTTCATAAAAAAATTTTATTTAAAATTTAAAAAAATTAAATTTTGATTTACACACAACAATATATATATCTTTGCAACAGAAAGTGTATTTATTTTGTTTGAAACGAATAAAGCATTAGAAATTTATTATTTAAAGTCTGTATATATATACAACTTTCATTTATTACTGAAACGAATTTATGCACAAACGGCCTTTTCTTACTAAAAAAAAATAAATTTTTAATGTGCACAGATTTAGCAGTGCAACTTTAAAATTTGTATTTATTAATTGTCCGTAACCTATTTGTTATCCATATTTTACCCGTTAATTATTCCTGAATAAATACAATTTTTTTTAAATATTATTTTTAAGTGGTTGGCAATGTTTTTTTTTAATAAAAACAATTTTTAAGATGCGGCCAAACAAACTTTTTTATTATTGATTTTGAAGAGGTTAGCTCAAATGGGCTTATCTTACTTTAAAAAACAAATAAATTTGTAATGTACATAAAGTTAGCAATGCAACTTTTGAAATTTTAATTTTGTTGTTCTTTATTTGCCTTTAATTACCCGTAAACCTCTTTGTTATCCATAATTATTCCCTTAATTATTGCTGAATAAATAACATTTGCCGTTACATTTTTTTTAATTAAAAAAAATTTGTACACCCCCACTAATCTTGAACTTTTAGAAAATTGTACTATTACTATTTGAAGTAGACCCATTCCCTATTACCAAAGATCAGGGGCATAGTCGGCCGATCCTTATGACATTTGGTAGGTCGGATTGATTGGCCAAATATAAGACCCTTAGAAAATCCCAGCTTCCTAACTTTACGAACAAAAAAGTTATGGCATTTTCGATCAATCAGTAATATGGCAGCTATAGGATATAGTCGGCCGATCCTTATGAAATGAGAGTGCGTTTAGTTTTGCTTGCGTACGACCAAAAACGAACTGTGAGTAAGAAAGTAAAAGCGCGAAATAAAACGGTTGCGTTTATAAAAATTTTAATAATTTAAGTATATAATTTTTAAAAATTAATTTTTAAACAGCAACATAAAGAGAATGCCGCGCGCATCTTCTTTGTCCTAGGAACAACGCCGTAAAGCGCACAACTAAGCGATCACAATATCAAAACAAATCGCAAATAAGGACCCAAATGCCCGGCGGTCTTTAAATAGTGTAAGCCACGCTCTTGCCTAATTTCGAAGAAATTGGACAAGAATGGACAGTCAATACGGACAATCGTGGAGCAGAGCGACCACAGCGTGTTCAGGAAAAGTGTTAGCGCAAAGGTCGATGTCAGGTAGCTGACCAACGTGCACGTGCGCAATTCTTAAATTGCTATATGTAAGGATCGATTAAAGGCTTATACTGTAGTTTGATTTTATATTGCAGCCCAGCCTACCCAAATTTGTACAAATCTTGGATAACACCATTCAGATATATCACAATATCAAAACAAATCGCAAATAAGGACCCAAATGCCCGGCGGTCTTCAAATAGTGTAAGCCACGCTCTTGCCTAATTTCAAAGAAATTGGACGGCAGCAGTCGCAAAAAACTGCTGCGCTACCTGGACAGTCAGCACGGAAAACCGTGGAGCAGAGCGACCACACCGTGTTCAGGAAAAAGTGTTAGCGCAAAGGTCGATAACAGGTAGCTGACCAACGTGCACGTGCCCAATTCTTAAATTGCTATATGTAAGGATCGATGAAGGGCTTTACTGTAGTTTGATTTTATATTGCAGCCCAGCCTACCCAAACTTGTAAAAATCTTGGATGACACCATTCCGATATACCTGCTTTCCTATAAAAAAATTAGAACTCCCGTAATGCACGCAAGTAATTTGGGGGACACTGAGTTTCAGTTTCGCGTAGCGTATTTCGAAGAACCTGAAAACAGCAATAATATGTTGCCAACGAATTGTTATTAAACATAACTATAATTTTGATTTGCACAACGCATTTAAATTTGTAAACACATATATACAAATATTTTTTAAGAACGTTTTTGTTAAGCAAACTATTTTTAAGAAATCGGCAAAATACCTATTTTTGCTAATTTATCTTTCAGAGGTGGGTACAAATGGGCCAATATCAATTTTTCAAACAATTTGTAATGTGAATAAGGTTAGCAGGGCCACTATTACAATGTAACCTTTTTTTCTTAATTTGCCTTTATTTATCCTTAAACTTTTTCATCCATAATTTGCCGTTAATTATTCATAAATTATGCCATAAATCTAATAAGGCATTCAGACAGCTATATACTTTTTAATTTTTAAAAGTGTATTTAAAAAACGAATGCTTAAATCCTTAATCATTTTTCGTCACAAACTTTGATAATAGAAATGTTAAAAACTCGATCGTGTCGACTGTCTATCTCGTTAAAAAGTGTTTTTACATAATACATTTAAATTTATCAATACTTATATAAAAATATTGATTTTATAGGCTGGCAAAGTTTTTTGCTGAAACGAACTACTTCCAAGTTGTGGGCAAACGACCTTTTTTTATTACTTATTTTGAAGATGTAGGCGCTACTGTACTTAACTTATTTAAAAAAAAGAATTAAATTTGTAATATACATACAAGTTTTAAAATTTTAATTTTTTATTTGCCAGTAATTATTAGTGAACAAATAAAATTTGCCGTTCCATTTTATTTAAATTTATGGAATGTACACCACCACCTTAATGAGTTTTCATCACAAATTTGATACTAGAAATTTTGTATGTTGAAAACGCGATCGTCACCGCTGTTTTACTTCGTTCATAAAAAAAATTTATTTAAAATTTAAAAAAATTAAATTTTGATTTACACACAACAATATATATATCTTTGCAACAGAAAGTGTATTTATTTTGTTTGAAACGAATAAAGCATTAGAAATTTATTATTTAAAGTCTGTATATATATACAACTTTCATTTATTACTGAAACGAATTTATGCACAAACGGCCTTTTCTTACTAAAAAAAAAATAAATTTTTAATGTGCACATATTTAGCAGTGCAACTTTAAAATTTGTATTTATTAATTGTCCGTAACCTATTTGTTATCCATATTTTACCCGTTAATTATTCCTGAATAAATACAATTTTTTTTAAATATTATTTTTAAGTGGTTGGCAATGTTTTTTTTTTAATAAAAACTATTTTTAAGATGCGGCCAAACAAACTTTTTTATTATTGATTTTGAAGAGGTTAGCTCAAATGGGCTTATCTTACTTTAAAAAACAAATAAATTTGTAATGTACATAAAGTTAGCAATGCAACTTTTGAAATTTTAATTTTGTTGTTCTTTATTTGCCTTTAATTACCCGTAAACCTCTTTGTTATCCATAATTATTCCCTTAATTATTGCTGAATAAATAACATTTGCCGTTACATTTTTTTTAAACTAAAAAAATTTGTACATCCCCACTAATCTTGAACTTTTAGAAAATTGTACTATTACTATTTGAAGTACACCCATTCCCTATTACCAAAGATCAGGGGCATAGTCGGCCGATCCTTATGACATTTGGTAGGTCGGATTGATTGGCCAAATATAAAACCCATAGAAAATCCCAGCTTCCTAACTTTATGGCATTTTCGATCAATCAGTTGTATGGCAGCTATAGGATATAGTCGGCCGATCCTTATGACATTTGGTAGGTCGGATTGATTGGCCAAATATAAAACCCATAGAAAATACCAGCTTCCAAACCTTACGAACAAAAAAGTTATGGCATTTCCGATCAATCAATTGTATGGCAGCTATAGGATATAGTCGGCCGATCCTTATGACATTTGGTAGGTCGGATTGACCCTTAGAAAGACCCTTAGAAAATCCCAGCTTCCTAACTTTACGAACAAAAAAGTTATGGCATTTTCGATCAATTAGTAATATGGCAGCTATAGGATATAGTCGGCCGATCCTTATGAAATTTGGTAGGTCAGATTGATTGGCCAATAATGGGATGTATACCATCACCTTAAAGATTTTTATCACAAAATTTGATATTAAAAATTTTGTATTTTGAAAATGCGATCGTAACCGCTGTTTTACTTCGTTCATAAAATAAAATTTAATTTAAAATTTAAAAAAGTCAAATTTTGATTTACACACAACAATATATACGTCTTTGAAATAGAAAGTGTTGTTTGAATCGAATAAAGCATTAGAAATTTATTATTTAAAGACAAGTCTGTATATATAATATATACAATTTTTATTTATTACTAAAACGAATTTGTGCACAAATGGCCTTTTCTTACTAAAAAAAATTAATTTGTTATGTGCACAGAGTTAGCAGTGCAACTTTAAAATTTTAATTTATTAATTGTCCGTAACCTATTTGTTATCCATATTTTTCCCGGAAATTATTCCTGAATAAACACAATTTTGAATGTTTTTACATAGTTCATATTTGTTAATATTTTAAATATTATTTTTAAGTGGTTGGAAAACTTTTTTTTAATAAAAACAATTTTTGAGGATGCGGCCAAACGGACTTTTTACTGTTGTTTGATTTTAGATTGCAGCCCAGCCTACCCAAATTTGTACAAATCTTGGATAACACCATTCGATATATAACAATATCAAAACAAATTTTGCTAATTTGGCCCTAAATGCCCGGCTCTTCAAATTATGTAAGCCACGCTCTTGCCTAATTATAAATAAAATTTGGACGGCACATTCAAAGAAAAACCGCGCACCACAGTCAGCACGGAAAACCGTGGAGCAGAGCGACCACACCGTGTTCAGGAAAAGGTTAGCGCAAAGGTCGATAACAGGTAGCTGACCAACGCACGTGCCCAATTCTTAAATTGCTATATGTAAGGATCGATGAAGGGCTTTACTGTAGTTTGATTTTATATTGCAGCCCAGCCTACCCAAACTTGTAAAAATCTTGGATGACACCATTCAGATATACCTGCTTTCCTATAAAAAAATAAGAACTCCCGTCAATGCACGCAAGTAATTTGGGGGACACTGAGTTTCAGTTTCGCTTGAGCGTTTTCGAAGAACCTGAAAACACAATAATATGTTGCCAACGAATTGTTATTAAACATAACTATAATTTTGATTTGCACAACGCATTTAAATTTGTAAACACATATATACAAATATTTTTTAGAACTTTTTATAAAAAAAAAAATTTTTAAGAAATAAAATCTGTCTTGGCTAATTTAGTTTGTAAGTGTTAATTTTCCCTGTTTCCTATTAAATAAATAAGAGAATAAAGAAAAATCGTGTGAGGAATAAAAACAATACATTTTTTAGCACTAACCTCCGTATTTACAATAAATCGTATTACTTTTTCCGATCTCTTGAAGGTTTTATAAAAATATAAATATGAACCCCTTTTTATTAAATGAAATAATTAAAAAAACAATAAGTTCATAGAAAAAATTGTACAAAATAAAAAATGCAAACTTAAATTTATACTAAATTAAAATTATGATTTACATACAACAATACATTTATCTTCAAAATAGAACGTTTATTTATTTTGTGTAAAACGAATATTTTATTAGAACTTTAATAAGTCAGTAAATATAGTTAATATTTATTAGTAATAATAATATTTTAATATTTAGTTTAATATTTTATTAGTTTTTCAAACAAGTATCAATAACATTTTTTACCACTAAACCCTTCGTACTTCGACGTATTCTGTTATTTATTAAATTAAATCATATCGTTGTTTTCCTTTTTGTTCCTTTGTTTGCTTTTTCTGTATTATGAAAAAAAAAAAAATTAAATGAACAATGATAAATTAAAAAAAAACAAATTTAAAAAAAAATATTCAAAAAAAAAACAAAACAAATTAAAATGAAAAAAAATTACTGTTCTTTTTTCAGAGCGAGAGCCCGCAAAGCGAAAAAAAACAATATTCAAAAAAAAACAAAACAAATTAAAATGAAAAAAAAAACTAACTGTTCTTTTCAGAGCGAGAGCCCGCAAAGCGAAACACGATTGTTATTTGCGAGCTACGGTTACAAACAAATTATGTATGCATGTGTGTTTGTATTTATGTATGCATTTATTTATTCGTATTATTATTTTAAAAAAACATTTTATGTTTTCCGAAGACCTCACTTTTCTGTAATTATTTTTAATTTTTGATTATGGTTAGCCGGGCCACTCACTTCACCTTTTTTTTAAATCATGCACTTCACTTTTTATTTTTTTACCATGACTGCTTCCTCCGCCCAGTCAAAATTAAACTGACGCCATGTCAATCCACCGATCGCCTGCCGAGCTAACACTCTCAGTCACCATCCCCCTTCTCACACTGTGTCTCTCTTGAAAGGAGAGTCTCCTTACACAAAAACAAAAACATGTAACCGATCGTGTGACTGATTTAGTCTCGTTAAAAAGTCCGTTAGTAATAAAAAATGTAAAATATAGAAAACAAAAAAAAAGAAAATAGTAGAATAGGTGGCAAAGGCTAAACGAACTACAAGATGTTAAATGTGCATATGTATGTACATATACACATATCGTAAAGCAATCGAGCTTTAGGGGCATTGCATATGGTTTAGATCTCAATAACGCAACATTGCAACTTCTCCTTAATGCATCAAACCAAAGACCATGGCTATATCGACTCGGCTAGTGACCCTGATCAAGAATATATATACTTTATAGGGTCGGAAACGCTTCCTTCTAGCTGTTACATACTTTTGCACGAATACAATATACCCTTTTACTCTACGAGTAACGGGTATAAAATAAGAACTGCCGTAATGCACGCAAGTAATTTGGGGGACACCGAGTTTCAGTTTCGCGTAGCGGCTTTCGAAGAACCTGAAAACAGCAATAATAAGTTGCCAACGAATTGTTATTAAACATAACTATAATTTTGATTTGCACAACGCATTTAAATTTGTAAACACATATATACAAATATTTTTTAAGAACGTTT
The DNA here is from genome assembly GCF_018152115.1 of Drosophila rhopaloa. Lineage (NCBI taxonomy): Eukaryota > Metazoa > Arthropoda > Insecta > Diptera > Drosophilidae > Drosophila > Drosophila rhopaloa. The sequence continues at coordinate 53,022 of NW_025335156.1, read as the reverse complement.
TTGTTAAGCAAACTATTTTTAAGAAATCGGCAAAATACCTATTTTTGCTAATTTATCTTTAAGAGGTGGGTACAAATGGGCCAATATCAATTTTTCAAACAATTTGTAATGTAAATAAGGTTAGCAGGGCCACTATTACAATGTAACCTTTTTTTTTCTTAATTTGCCTTTATTTATCCTCAAACTTTTTCATCCATTATTTTCCCGTAATTATTCATAAATTATGCCATAAATCTAATAAGGCATTCAGACAGCTATATACTTTTTTATTTTTAAAAGTGTATTTAAAAAACGAATGCTTAAATCCTTAATCATTTTTCGTCACAAACTTTGATAATAGAAATGTTAAAAACTCGATCGTGTCGACTGTCTATCTCGTTAAAAAGTGTTTTTACATAATACATTTAAATTTATCAATACTTATATAAAAATATTGATTTTATAGGCTGGCAAAGTTTTTGCTGAAACGAACTATTTCAAGTGTGGGCAAACACCTTTTTTATTACTTATTTTGAAGATAGGGTACTGTACTTAACTATTTAAAAATATAAAAAAATATATATAAAAATATTGATTTTATAGGCTGGCAAAGTTTTTTGCTGAAACGAACTATTTCCAAGTTGTGGGCAAACGACCTTTTTTTATTACTTATTTTGAAGATGTAGGCGCTACTGTACTTAACTTATTTAAAAAAAAGAATTAAATTTGTAATATACATACAAGTTTTAAAATTTTAATTTTTTATTTGCCAGTAATTATTAGTGAACAAATAAAATTTGCCGTTCCATTTTATTTAAATTTATGGAATGTACACCACCACCTTAATGAGTTTTCATCACAAATTTGATACTAGAAATTTTGTATGTTGAAAACGCGATCGTCACCGCTGTTTTACTTCGTTCATAAAAAAAATTTTATTTAAAATTTAAAAAAATTAAATTTTGATTTACACACAACAATATATATATCTTTGCAACAGAAAGTGTATTTATTTTGTTTGAAACGAATAAAGCATTAGAAATTTATTATTTAAAGTCTGTATATATATACAACTTTCATTTATTACTGAAACGAATTTATGCATAAACGGCCTTTTCTTACTAAAAAAAAATAAATTTTTAATGTGCACAGATTTAGCAGTGCAACTTTAAAATTTGTATTTATTAATTGTCCGTAACCTATTTGTTATCCATATTTTACCCGTTAATTATTCCTGAATAAATACAATTTTTTTTAAATATTATTTTTAAGTGGTTGGCAATGTTTTTTTTTTAATAAAAACAATTTTTAAGATGCGGCCAAACAAACTTTTTTATTATTGATTTTGAAGAGGTTAGCTCAAATGGGCTTATCTTACTTTAAAAAACAAATAAATTTGTAATGTACATAAAGTTAGCAATGCAACTTTTGAAATTTTAATTTTGTTGTTCTTTATTTGCCTTTAATTACCCGTAAACCTCTTTGTTATCCATAATTATTCCCTTAATTATTGCTGAATAAATAACATTTGCCGTTACATTTTTTTTAATTAAAAAAAATTTGTACACCCCACTAATCTTGAACTTTTAGAAAATTGTACTATTACTATTTGAAGTAGACCCACCCTATTACCAAAGATCAGAGACCCATTCCATTAACCAAAGATCAGGGGCATAGTCGGCCGATCCTTATGACATTTGGTAGGTCGGATTGATTGGCCAAATATAAAACCCATAGAAAATACCAGCTTCCAAACCTTACGAACAAAAAAGTTATGGCATTTCCGATTAATCAATTGTATGGCAGCTATAGGATATAGTCGGCCGATCCTTATGACATTGGGTAGGTCGGATTGATTGGCCAAATATAAGACCCTTAGAAAATCCCAGCTTCCTAACTTTACGAACAAAAAGTTATGGCATTTTCGATCAATCAGTAATATGGCAGCTATAGGATATAGTCGGCCGATCCTTATGAAATGAGAGTGCGTTTAGTTTTGCTTGCGTACGACCAAAAACGAACTGTGAGTAAGAAAGTAAAAGCGCGAAATAAAACGGTTGCGTTTATAAAAATTTTAATAATTTAAGTATAATAATTTTTAAAAATTAATTTTTAAACAGCAACATAAAGAGAATGCCGCGCGCATCTTCTTTGTCCTAGGAACAACGCCGTAAAGCGCACAACTAAGCGATCACAATATCAAAACAAATCGCAAATAAGGACCCAAATGCCCGGCGGTCTTTAAATAGTGTAAGCCACGCTCTTGCCTAATTTCGAAGAAATTGGACAAGAATGGACAGTCAATACGGACAATCGTGGAGCAGAGCGACCACAGCGTGTTCAGGAAAAGTGTTAGCGCAAAGGTCGATGTCAGGTAGCTGACCAACGTGCACGTGCGCAATTCTTAAATTGCTATATGTAAGGATCGATTAAAGGCTTATACTGTAGTTTGATTTTATATTGCAGCCCAGCCTACCCAAATTTGTACAAATCTTGGATAACACCATTCAGATATATCACAATATCAAAACAAATCGCAAATAAGGACCCAAATGCCCGGCGGTCTTCAAATAGTGTAAGCCACGCTCTTGCCTAATTTCAAAGAAATTGGACGGCAGCAGTCGCAAAAAACTGCTGCGCTACCTGGACAGTCAGCACGGAAAACCGTGGAGCAGAGCGACCACACCGTGTTCAGGAAAAAGTGTTAGCGCAAAGGTCGATAACAGGTAGCTGACCAACGTGCACGTGCCCAATTCTTAAATTGCTATATGTAAGGATCGATGAAGGGCTTTACTGTAGTTTGATTTTATATTGCAGCCCAGCCTACCCAAACTTGTAAAAATCTTGGATGACACCATTCCGATATACCTGCTTTCCTATAAAAAATTAGAACTCCCGTAATGCACGCAAGTAATTTGGGGGACACTGAGTTTCAGTTTCGCGTAGCGTATTTCGAAGAACCTGAAAACAGCAATAATATGTTGCCAACGAATTGTTATTAAACATAACTATAATTTTGATTTGCACAACGCATTTAAATTTGTAAACACATATATACAAATATTTTTTAAGAACGTTTTTGTTAAGCAAACTATTTTTAAGAAATCGGCAAAATACCTATTTTTGCTAATTTATCTTTCAGAGGTGGGTACAAATGGGCCAATATCAATTTTTCAAACAATTTGTAATGTGAATAAGGTTAGCAGGGCCACTATTACAATGTAACCTTTTTTTCTTAATTTGCCTTTATTTATCCTTAAACTTTTTCATCCATAATTTGCCGTTAATTATTCATAAATTATGCCATAAATCTAATAAGGCATTCAGACAGCTATATACTTTTTAATTTTTAAAAGTGTATTTAAAAAACGAATGCTTAAATCCTTAATCATTTTTCGTCACAAACTTTGATAATAGAAATGTTAAAAACTCGATCGTGTCGACTGTCTATCTCGTTAAAAAGTGTTTTTACATAATACATTTAAATTTATCAATACTTATATAAAAATATTGATTTTATAGGCTGGCAAAGTTTTTTGCTGAAACGAACTACTTCCAAGTTGTGGGCAAACGACCTTTTTTATTACTTATTTTGAAGATGTAGGCGCTACTGTACTTAACTTATTTAAAAAAAGAATTAAATTTGTAATATACATACAAGTTTTAAAATTTTAATTTTTTATTTGCCAGTAATTATTAGTGAACAAATAAAATTTGCCGTTCCATTTTATTTAAATTTATGGAATGTACACCACCACCTTAATGAGTTTTCATCACAAATTTGATACTAGAAATTTTGTATGTTGAAAACGCGATCGTCACCGCTGTTTTACTTCGTTCATAAAAAAATTTTATTTAAAATTTAAAAAAATTAAATTTTGATTTACACACAACAATATATATATCTTTGCAACAGAAAGTGTATTTATTTTGTTTGAAACGAATAAAGCATTAGAAATTTATTATTTAAAGTCTGTATATATATACAACTTTCATTTATTACTGAAACGAATTTATGCACAAACGGCCTTTTCTTACTAAAAAAAAATAAATTTTTAATGTGCACATATTTAGCAGTGCAACTTTAAAATTTGTATTTATTAATTGTCCGTAACCTATTTGTTATCCATATTTTACCCGTTAATTATTCCTGAATAAATACAATTTTTTTAAATATTATTTTTAAGTGGTTGGCAATGTTTTTTTTTTAATAAAAACTATTTTTAAGATGCGGCCAAACAAACTTTTTTATTATTGATTTTGAAGAGGTTAGCTCAAATGGGCTTATCTTACTTTAAAAAACAAATAAATTTGTAATGTACATAAAGTTAGCAATGCAACTTTTGAAATTTTAATTTTGTTGTTCTTTATTTGCCTTTAATTACCCGTAAACCTCTTTGTTATCCATAATTATTCCCTTAATTATTGCTGAATAAATAACATTTGCCGTTACATTTTTTTTTAACTAAAAAAAATTTGTACATCCCCACTAATCTTGAACTTTTAGAAAATTGTACTATTACTATTTGAAGTACACCCATTCCCTATTACCAAAGATCAGGGGCATAGTCGGCCGATCCTTATGACATTTGGTAGGTCGGATTGATTGGCCAAATATAAAACCCATAGAAAATCCCAGCTTCCTAACTTTACGAACAAAAAAGTTATGGCATTTTCGATCAATCAGTTGTATGGCAGCTATAGGATATAGTCGGCCGATCCTTATGACATTTGGTAGGTCGGATTGATTGGCCAAATATAAAACCCATAGAAAATACCAGCTTCCAAACCTTACGAACAAAAAAGTTATGGCATTTCCGATCAATCAATTGTATGGCAGCTATAGGATATAGTCGGCCGATCCTTATGACATTTGGTAGGTCGGATTGACCCTTAGAAAGACCCTTAGAAAATCCCAGCTTCCTAACTTTACGAACAAAAAAGTTATGGCATTTTCGATCAATTAGTAATATGGCAGCTATAGGATATAGTCGGCCGATCCTTATGAAATTTGGTAGGTCAGATTGATTGGCCAATAATGGGATGTATACCATCACCTTAAAGATTTTTTATCACAAAATTTGATATTAAAAATTTTGTATTTTGAAAATGCGATCGTAACCGCTGTTTTACTTCGTTCATAAAATAAAATTTAATTTAAAATTTAAAAAAGTCAAATTTTGATTTACACACAACAATATATACGTCTTTGAAATAGAAAGTGTTGTTTGAATCGAATAAAGCATTAGAAATTTATTATTTAAAGACAAGTCTGTATATATAATATATACAATTTTTATTTATTACTAAAACGAATTTGTGCACAAATGGCCTTTTCTTACTAAAAAAAATTAATTTGTTATGTGCACAGAGTTAGCAGTGCAACTTTAAAATTTTAATTTATTAATTGTCCGTAACCTATTTGTTATCCATATTTTTCCCGGAAATTATTCCTGAATAAACACAATTTTATGTTTTTACATAGTTCATATTTGTTAATATTTTAAATATTATTTTTAAGTGGTTGGAAAACTTTTTTTTTAATAAAAACAATTTTTGAGATGCGGCCAAACGGACTTTTTTATTATTGATTTCGAAGAGGTAAGCTTAGATGGGCTTTTCTTACTTAAAAAAAACAAAAAAATTTGTAATGTACATAAAGTTAGCAAAGCTAAAATAATAAAATTTTAAATTTTAATTTTGTTCTTAATTTGCCTTTAATTACCCGAAAACCTCTTTGTTATCCATAATTACCCCCTTATTTATTCCTGAATAAATAACATTTGCCGTTACATTTTTTTAATTAAAAAAATATACACCCCCATCAATCTTGAACTTTTAGAAAATTGTACTATTACTATTTTAAGAGCCATTCCCTATTAGCTAATATAAAACATTATTTATTAACGAAACAGAGTTTACTTTTTGAATTTTATAAAAAAAAAAATTAAGAAAAATGTCTTCGAAACGAATTTTGTAATTGTTAATTTTCCCTGTTTCCTATTAAATAAATAAGAGAATAAAGAAAAAATGTGAGGAATAAAAACAATACATTTTTTTAGCACTAACCTCCGTATTTAAATAAATCGTATTACTTTTTCCGATCTCTTGAAGGTTTTCCTGAAAAATATAAATATGAACCCCTTTTTTATTAATGAAATAATTAAAAAAACAATAAGTTCATAGAAAAAATTGTACAAAATAAAAAATGCAAACTTAAATTTATACTAAATTAAAATTATGATTTACATACAACAATACATTTATCTTCAAAATAGAACGTTTATTTATTTTGTGTAAAACGAATATTTTATTAGAACTTTAATAAGTCAGTATATAGTTAATATTTATTAGTAATAATAATATTTTAATATTTAGTTTAATATTTTATTAGTTTTTCAAACAAGTATCAATAACATTTTTTACCACTAACCTTTCGTACTTCGACGTATTCTGTTATTTATTAAATTAAATCATATCGTTGTTTTCCTTTTTTGTTCCTTTGTTGCTTTTTCTGAAATATGAAAAAAAAAATAAATTAAATGAACAATGATAAATTAAAAAAAAAAAAAATTTAAAAAAAACAATATTCAAAAAAAAAAAAAAACAAATTAAAATGAAAAAAAAAATAACTGTTCTTTTCAGAGCGAGAGCCCGCAAAGCGAAAAAAAACAATATTCAAAAAAAAACAAAACAAATTAAAATGAAAAAAAAAACTAACTGTTCTTTTCAGAGCGAGAGCCCGCAAAGCGAAACACGATTGTTATTTGCGAGCTACGGTTACAAACAAATTATGTATGCATGTGTGTTTGTATTTATGTATGCATTTATTTATTCATATTATTATTTAAAAAAACATTTTATGTTTTCCGAAGACCTCACTTTACTGTAATTATTATTATTTTTTGTTTATGTGCTCCGGAAAACTCACTTCACTTTTTTTTTAAATCATGCACTTCACTTTTTATTTTTTTTACCATGACTGCTTCCTCGCCCGAGTCCAAAATTAAACTGACGCCATGTCAATCCACCGATCGCCTGCCGAGCTAACACTCTCAGTCACCATCCCTCTCGCACTGTGTCTCTCTTGAAGAGAGAGTCTCTTCACACAAAAACAAAAACATGTGTGTGACGCACGTTGATTGGAATTAGTCCGTTAGGAATAAGAAAGAATGTAGAAATATAGAAAACAAGAAAAAAGGAAAGAGTAGTAGAATAGGTGGCTAAGCTAAGCCCAAGAAGTTAAATGTGCATATGTATGTACATATACACATATCGTAAAGCAATCGAGCTTTAGGGGCATTGCATATGGTTTAGATCTCAATAACGCAACATTGCAACTTCTCCTTAATGCATCAAACCAAAGACCATGGCTATATCGACTCGGCTAGTGACCCTGATCAAGAATATATATACTTTATAGGGTCGGAAACGCTTCCTTCTAGCTGTTACATACTTTTGCACGAATACAATATACCCTTTTACTCTACGAGTAACGGGTATAATAAGAACTGCCGTAATGCACGCAAGTAATTTGGGGGACATTGAGTTTCAGTTTCGCGTAGCGGCTTTCGAAGAACCTGAAAACAGCAATAATAAGTTGCCAACGAATTGTTATTAAACATAACTTTAATTTTGATTTGCACAACGCATTTAAATTTGTAAACACATATATACAAATATTTTTTAAGAACGTTTTTGTTAAGCAAACTATTTTTAAGAAATCGGCAAAAAACCTATTTTGGCTAATTTATCTTTAAGAGGTGGGTACAAATGGGCCAATATCAATTTTTCAAACAATTTGTAATGTGAATAAGGTTAGCAGGGCCACTATTACAATGCAACCTTTTTTTCTTAATTTGCCTTTATTCATCCTTAAACTTTTTCATCCATAATTTGCCGTTAATTATTCATAAATTATGCCATAAATCTAATAAGGCATTCAGACAGCTATATACTTTTTAATTTTTAAAAGTGTATTTAAAAAACGAATGCTTAAATCCTTAATCATTTTTCGTCACAAACTTTGATAATAGAAATGTTAAAAACTCGATCGTGTCGACTGTCTATCTCGTTAAAAAGTGTTTTTACATAATACATTTAAATTTATCAATACTTATATAAAAATATTGATTTTATAAGCTGGCAAAGTTTTTTGCTGAAACGAACTATTTCCAAGTTGTGGGCAAACGACCTTTTTTTATTACTTATTTTGAAGATGTAGGCGCTACTGTACTTAACTTATTTAAAAAAATATATAAAAATAATATATATAAAAATATTGATTTTATAAGCTGGCAAAGTTTTTTGCTGAAACGAACTATTTCCAAGTTGTGGGCAAACGACCTTTTTTTATTACTTGTTTTGAAGATGTAGGCGCTACTGTACTTAACTTATTTAAAAAAAAGAATTAAATTTGTAATATACATACAAGTTTTAAAATTTTAATTTTTTATTTGCCAGTAATTATTAGTAAACAAATAAAATTTGCCGTTCCATTTTATTTAAATTTATGGAATGTACACCACCACCTTAATGAGTTTTCATCACAAATTTGATACTAGAAATTTTGTATGTTGAAAACGCGATCGTCACCGCTGTTTTACTTCGTTCATAAAAAAAATTTATTTAAAATTTAAAAAAATTAAATTTTGATTTACACACAACAATATATATATCTTTGCAACAGAAAGTGTATTTATTTTGTTTGAAACGAATAAAGCATTAGAAATTTATTATTTCAAGTCTGTATATATATACAACTTTCATTTATTACTGAAACGAATTTATGCATAAACGGCCTTTTCTTACTAAAAAAAAATAAATTTTTAATGTGCACAGATTTAGCAGTGCAACTTTAAAATTTGTATTTATTAATTGTCCGTAACCTATTTGTTATCCATATTTTACCCGTTAATTATTCCTGAATAAATACAATTTTTTTTAAATATTATTTTTAAGTGGTTGGCAATGTTTTTTTTTAATAAAAACAATTTTTAAGATGCGGCCAAACAAACTTTTTTATTATTGATTTTGAAGAGGTTAGCTCAAATGGGCTTATCTTACTTTAAAAAACAAATAAATTTGTAATGTACATAAAGTTAGCAATGCAACTTTTGAAATTTTAATTTTGTTGTTCTTAATTTGCCTTTAATTACCCGTAAACCTCTTTGTTATCCATAATTATTCCCTTAATTATTGCTGAATAAATAACATTTGCCGTTACATTTTTTTTAATTAAAAAAATTTTGTACACCCCCACTAATTTTGAACTTTTAGAAAATTGTACTATTACTATTTGAAGTAGACCCATTCCCTATTACCAAAGATCAGGGGCATAGTCGGCCGATCCTTATGACATTTGGTAGGTCGGATTGATTGGCCAAATATAAAACCCATAGAAAATACCAGCTTCCAAATCTTACGAACAAAAAAGTTATGGCATTTCCGATTAATCAATTGTATGGCAGCTATAGGATATAGTCGGCCGATCCTTATGACATTTGGTAGGTCGGATTGATTGGCCAAATATAAGACCCTTAGAAAATCCCAGCTTCCTAACTTTACGAACAAAAAAGTTATGGCATTTTCGATCAATCAGTAATATGGCAGCTATAGGATATAGTCGGCCGATCCTTATGAAATGAGAGTGCGTTTAGTTTTGCTTGCGTACGACCAAAAACGAACTGTGAGTAAGAAAGTAAAAGCGCGAAATAAAACGGTTGCGTTTATAAAAATTTTAATAATTTAAGTATATAATTTTTAAAAATTAATTTTTAAACAGCAACATAAAGAGAATGCCGCGCGCATCTTCTTTGTCCTAGGAACAACGCCGTAAAGCGCACAACTAAGCGATCACAATATCAAAACAAATCGCAAATAAGGACCCAAATGCCCGGCGGTCTTTAAATAGTGTAAGCCACGCTCTTGCCTAATTTCGAAGAAATTGGACAAGAATGGACAGTCAATACGGACAATCGTGGAGCAGAGCGACCACAGCGTGTTCAGGAAAAGTGTTAGCGCAAAGGTCGATGTCAGGTAGCTGACCAACGTGCACGTGCGCAATTCTTAAATTGCTATATGTAAGGATCGATTAAAGGCTTATACTGTAGTTTGATTTTATATTGCAGCCCAGCCTACCCAAATTTGTACAAATCTTGGATAACACCATTCAGATATATCACAATATCAAAACAAATCGCAAATAAGGACCCAAATGCCCGGCGGTCTTCAAATAGTGTAAGCCACGCTCTTGCCTAATTTCAAAGAAATTGGACGGCAGCAGTCGCAAAAAACTGCTGCGCTACCTGGACAGTCAGCACGGAAAACCGTGGAGCAGAGCGACCACACCGTGTTCAGGAAAAAGTGTTAGCGCAAAGGTCGATAACAGGTAGCTGACCAACGTGCACGTGCCCAATTCTTAAATTGCTATATGTAAGGATCGATGAAGGGCTTTACTGTAGTTTGATTTTATATTGCAGCCCAGCCTACCCAAACTTGTAAAAATCTTGGATGACACCATTCCGATATACCTGCTTTCCTATAAAAAATTAGAACTCCCGTAATGCACGCAAGTAATTTGGGGGACACTGAGTTTCAGTTTCGCGTAGCGTATTTCGAAGAACCTGAAAACAGCAATAATATGTTGCCAACGAATTGTTATTAAACATAACTATAATTTTGATTTGCACAACGCATTTAAATTTGTAAACACATATATACAAATATTTTTTAAGAACGTTTTTGTTAAGCAAACTATTTTTAAGAAATCGGCAAAATACCTATTTTTGCTAATTTATCTTTCAGAGGTGGGTACAAATGGGCCAATATCAATTTTTCAAACAATTTGTAATGTGAATAAGGGCCACTATTACAATGTAACCTTTTTTTCTTAATTTGCCTTTATTTATCCTTAAACTTTTTCATCCATAATTTGCCGTTAATTATTCATAAATTATGCCATAAATCTAATAAGGCATTCAGACAGCTATATACTTTTTAATTTTTAAAAGTGTATTTAAAAAACGAATGCTTAAATCCTTAATCATTTTTCGTCACAAACTTTGATAATAGAAATGTTAAAAACTCGATCGTGTCGACTGTCTATCTCGTTAAAAAGTGTTTTTACATAATACATTTAAATTTATCAATACTTATATAAAAATATTGATTTTATAGGCTGGCAAAGTTTTTTGCTGAAACGAACTACTTCCAAGTTGTGGGCAAACGACCTTTTTTTATTACTTATTTTGAAGATGTAGGCGCTACTTTACTTAACTTATTTAAAAAAAAGAATTAAATTTGTAATATACATACAAGTTTTAAAATTTTAATTTTTTATTTGCCAGTAATTATTAGTGAACAAATAAAATTTGCCGTTCCATTTTATTTAAATTTATGGAATGTACACCACCACCTTAATGAGTTTTCATCACAAATTTGATACTAGAAATTTTGTATGTTGAAAACGCGATCGTCACCGCTGTTTTACTTCGTTCATAAAAAAATTTTATTTAAAATTTAAAAAAATTAAATTTTGATTTACACACAACAATATATATATCTTTGCAACAGAAAGTGTATTTATTTTGTTTGAAACGAATAAAGCATTAGAAATTTATTATTTAAAGTCTGTATATATATACAACTTTCATTTATTACTGAAACGAATTTATGCACAAACGGCCTTTTCTTACTAAAAAAAAATAAATTTTTAATGTGCACATATTTAGCAGTGCAACTTTAAAATTTGTATTTATTAATTGTCCGTAACCTATTTGTTATCCATATTTTACCCGTTAATTATTCCTGAATAAATACAATTTTTTTAAATATTATTTTTAAGTGGTTGGCAATGTTTTTTTTTTAATAAAAACTATTTTTAAGATGCGGCCAAACAAACTTTTTTATTATTGATTTTGAAGAGGTTAGCTCAAATGGGCTTATCTTACTTTAAAAAACAAATAAATTTGTAATGTACATAAAGTTAGCAATGCAACTTTTGAAATTTTAATTTTGTTGTTCTTTATTTGCCTTTAATTACCCGTAAACCTCTTTGTTATCCATAATTATTCCCTTAATTATTGCTGAATAAATAACATTTGCCGTTACATTTTTTTTTAACTAAAAAAAATTTGTACATCCCCACTAATCTTGAACTTTTAGAAAATTGTACTATTACTATTTGAAGTACACCCATTCCCTATTACCAAAGATCAGGGGCATAGTCGGCCGATCCTTATGACATTTGGTAGGTCGGATTGATTGGCCAAATATAAAACCCATAGAAAATCCCAGCTTCCTAACTTTACGAACAAAAAAGTTATGGCATTTTCGATCAATCAGTTGTATGGCAGCTATAGGATATAGTCGGCCGATCCTTATGACATTTGGTAGGTCGGATTGATTGGCCAAATATAAAACCCATAGAAAATACCAGCTTCCAAACCTTACGAACAAAAAAGTTATGGCATTTCCGATCAATCAATTGTATGGCAGCTATAGGATATAGTCGGCCGATCCTTATGACATTTGGTAGGTCGGATTGACCCTTAGAAAGACCCTTAGAAAATCCCAGCTTCCTAACTTTACGAACAAAAAAGTTATGGCATTTTCGATCAATTAGTAATATGGCAGCTATAGGATATAGTCGGCCGATCCTTATGAAATTTGGTAGGTCAGATTGATTGGCCAATAATGGGATGTATACCATCACCTTAAAGATTTTTTATCACAAAATTTGATATTAAAAATGTTGTATTTTGAAAATGCGATCGTAACCGCTGTTTTACTTCGTTCATAAAATAAAATTTAATTTAAAATTTAAAAAAGTCAAATTTTGATTTACACACAACAATATATACGTCTTTGAAATAGAAAGTGTTGTTTGAATCGAATAAAGCATTAGAAATTTATTATTTAAAGGCCTTTTCTTACTAAAAAAAATTAATTTGTTATGTGCACAGAGTTAGCAGTGCAACTTTAAAATTTTAATTTATTAATTGTCCGTAACCTATTTGTTATCCATATTTTTCCCGGAAATTATTCCTGAATAAACACAATTTTATGTTTTTACATAGTTCATATTTGTTAATATTTTAAATATTATTTTTAAGTGGTTGGAAAACTTTTTTTAATAAAAACAATTTTTGAGATGCGGCCAAACGGACTTTTTATTTATTTCGAAGAGGTAAGCTTAGATGGGCTTTCTTACTTAAAAAAACAACAAAATTTGTAATGTACATAAAGTTAGCAAAGCTAAAATAATAAAATTTTAAATTTTAATTTTGTTCTTAATTTGCCTTTAATTACCCGAAAACCTCTTTGTTATCCATAATTACCCCCTTATTTATTCCTGAATAAATAACATTTGCCGTTACATTTTTTTAATTAAAAAAATATACACCCCCATCAATCTTGAACTTTTAGAAAATTGTACTATTACTATTTTAAGAGCCATTCCCTATTAGCTAATATAAAACATTATTTATTAACGAAACAGAGTTTACTTTTTGAATTTTATAAAAAAAAAAAATTAAGAAAAATGTCTTCGAAACGAATTTTGTAATTGTTAATTTTCCCTGTTTCCTATTAAATAAATAAAAGAATAAAGAAAAAATGTGAGGAATAAAAACAATACATTTTTTTAGCACTAACCTCCGTATTTAAATAAATCGTATTACTTTTTCCGATCTCTTGAAGGTTTTCCTGAAAAATATAAATATGAACCCCTTTTTTATTAATGAAATAATTAAAAAAACAATAAGTTCATAGAAAAAATTGTACAAAATAAAAAATGCAAACTTAAATTTATACTAAATTAAAATTATGATTTACATACAACAATACATTTATCTTCAAAATAGAACGTTTATTTATTTTGTGTAAAACGAATATTTTATTAGAACTTTAATAAGTCAGTATATAGTTAATATTTATTAGTAATAATAATATTTTAATATTTAGTTTAATATTTTATTAGTTTTTCAAACAAGTATCAATAACATTTTTTACCACTAACCTTTCGTACTTCGACGTATTCTGTTATTTATTAAATTAAATCATATCGTTGTTTTCCTTTTTTGTTCCTTTGTTGCTTTTTCTGAAATATGAAAAAAAAAATAAATTAAATGAACAATGATAAATTAAAAAAAAACAAAATTTAAAAAAAACAATATTCAAAAAAAAACAAAACAAATTAAAATGAAAACAAAAATAACTGTTCTTTTCAGAGCGAGAGCCCGCAAAGCGAAAAAAAACAATATTCAAAAAAAAAACAAAACAAATTAAAATGAAAAAAAAAACTAACTGTTCTTTTCAGAGCGAGAGCCCGCAAAGCGAAACACGATTGTTATTTGCGAGCTACGGTTACAAACAAATTATGTATGCATGTGTGTTTGTATTTATGTATGCATTTATTTATTCATATTATTATTTAAAAAAACATTTTATGTTTTCCGAAGACCTCACTTTACTGTAATTATTATTATTTTTTTGTTTATGTGCTCCGGAAAACTCACTTCACTTTTTTTTTAAATCATGCACTTCACTTTTTATTTTTTTTACCATGACTGCTTCCTCGCCCGAGTCCAAAATTAAACTGACGCCATGTCAATCCACCGATCGCCTGCCGAGCTAACACTCTCAGTCACCATCCCTCTCGCACTGTGTCTCTCTTGAAGAGAGAGTCTCTTCACACAAAAACAAAAACATGTGTGTGACGCACGTTGATTGGAATTAGTCCGTTAGGAATAAGAAAGAATGTAGAAATATAGAAAACAAGAAAAAAGGAAAGAGTAGTAGAATAGGTGGCTAAGCTAAGCCCAAGAAGTTAAATGTGCATATGTATGTACATATACACATATCGTAAAGCAATCGAGCTTTAGGGGCATTGCATATGGTTTAGATCTCAATAACGCAACATTGCAACTTCTCCTTAATGCATCAAACCAAAGACCATGGCTATATCGACTCGGCTAGTGACCCTGATCAAGAATATATACATATACTTTATAGGGTCGGAAACGCTTCCTTCTAGCTGTTACATACTTTTGCACGAATACAATATACCCTTTTACTCTACGAGTAACGGGTATAATAAGAACAATTAAATTTGTAATATGACATACAAGTTTTAAAATTTTAATTTTTTATTTGCCAGTAATTATTAGTAAACAACAATAAAATTTGCCGTTCCATTGTTATTTAAATTTATGGAATGCACACCACAACTTTAATGAGTTTTCATCAAATAAAATTTGATGCTAGAAATTTTGTATGTTGAAAACGTTTTCGTTAACAACTGTTTTTAAAATTCGTTCATAAAAATATTATAATAATTAATAATAATTATAATATTTTATTCAAAATGAAAAAAATATAAATTTTGATTTACACACAACAATAATATATATCTTTGCAACAGAAAGTGTATTTATTTTGTTTGAAACGAATAAAGCATTAAAAATTTATTATTTAAAGTCTGTATATATATACAACTTTCATTTATTACTGAAACGAATTTATGCACAAACGGCCTTTTTCTACTTAAAAAAAAAAAAAATTTTTAATGTGCACAGATTTAGCAGTGCAACTTTAAAATTTGTATTTATTAATTGTCCGTAACCTATTTGTTATTATTGCTGAATAAATAACATTTGCCGTTACATTTAAATTTAATATTATATAAAAAAATATTGTACATCCCCACTAATCTTGAACTTTGGGAAAATTGTACTATTACTAATATGAAGTATTCACCCAGTCCCTATTACCAAAGATCAGGGGCATAGTCGTCCGTATCCTTATGACATTTGGTAGGTCGGATTGATTGGCCAAATATAAAACCCATAGAAAATCCCAGCTTCCTAACTTTACGAACAAAAAAAATTATGGCATTTTCGATCAATCAGTTGTATGGCAGCTATAGGATATAGTCGGCACGATCCTTATTTTATTTGGTAGGTCTGATTGATTGGCCAAATATTAAAACCCATAGAAAATACCAGCTTCCAAACCTTACGAACAAAAAAGTTATGGCATTTTCGATCAATCAGTAATATGGCAGCTATAGGATATAGTCGGCCGATCCTTATGAAATTTGGTAGGTCAGATTGATTGGCCAATAATGGGATGTATACCATCACCTTAAAGATTTTTTCATCACAAAATTTGATATTAAAAATTTTGTATTTTGAAAATGCGATCGTAACCGCTGTTTTACTTCGTTCATAAAATAAAATTTAATTTAAAATTTAAAAAAGTCAGATTTTGATTTACACACAACAATATATACGTCTTTGAAATAGAAAGTGTTTTTTGTTTGAATCGAATAAAGCATTAGAAATTTATTATTTAAAGACAAGTCTGTATATATAATATATACAATAAACCTCTTTGTTATCCATAATTACCCCCTTATTTATTCCTGAATAAATAACATTTGCCGTTACATTTTTTTAATTAAAAAAATATACACCCCCACTAATCTTGAACTTTTAGAAAATTGCACTATTACTATTTTAAGAGCCATTCCCTATTAGCTAATATAAAACATTATTTATTAACGAAACAGAGATTAATTTTTGAATTTTATAAAAAAAAAAAATTAAGAAAAATGTCTTCGAAACGAATTTTGTAATTGTTAATTTTCCCTGTTTCCTATTAAATAAATAAAAGAATAAAGAAAAATGTGAGGAATAAAAACAATACATTTTTTTAGCACTAACCTCCGTATTTAAATAAATCGTATTACTTTTTCCGATTTCTTGAAGGTTTTCCTGAAAAATATAAATATGAAAACCTTTTTTATTAATGAAATAATTAAAAAAACAATAAGTTCATAGAAAAAATTGTACAAAATAAAAAATGCAAACTTAAATTTATACTAAATTAAAATTATGATTTACATACAACAATACATTTATCTTCAAAATAGAACGTTTATTTATTTTGTGTAAAACGAATATTTTATTAGAACTTTAATAAGTCAGTATATAGTTAATATTTATTAGTAATAATAATATTTTAATATTTAGTTTAATATTTTATTAGTTTTTCAAACAAGTATCAATAACATTTTTTACCACTTACCTTTCGTACTTCGACGTATTCTGTTATTTATTAAATTAAATCATATCGTTGTTTTCCTTTTTTGTTCCTTTGTTGCTTTTTCTGAAATATGAAAAAAAATAAATTTAATGAACAATGATAAATTAAAAAAAAAAAAATTAAAAAAAAACAATATTCAAAAAAAAACAAAACAAATTAAAATGAAAAAAAATAACTGTTCTTTTCAGAGCGAGGCCCGCAAAGCGAAAAACAACAATTCAAAAAAAAAAAAAACAAATTAAAATGAAAAAAAAAATAACTGTTCTTTTCAGAGCGAGAGCCCGCAAAGCGAAACACGATTGTTATTTGCGAGCTACGGTTACAAACAAATTATGTATGCATGTGTGTTTGTATTTATGTATGCATTTATTTATTCATATTATTATTTAAAAAAACATTTTATGTTTTCCGAAGACCTCACTTTACTGTAATTATTATTATTTTTTTGTTTATGTGCTCCGGAAAACTCACTTCACTTTTTTTTTAAATCATGCACTTCACTTTTTATTTTTTTTACCATGACTGCTTCCTCGCCCGAGTCCAAAATTAAACTGACGCCATGTCAATCCACCGATCGCCTGCCGAGCTAACACTCTCAGTCACCATCCCTCTCGCACTGTGTCTCTCTTGAAGAGAGAGTCTCTTCACACAAAAACAAAAACATGTGTGTGACGCACGTTGATTGGAATTAGTCCGTTAGGAATAAGAAAGAATGTAGAAATATAGAAAACAAGAAAAAAGGAAAGAGTAGTAGAATAGGTGGCTAAGCTAACCCAAAAGTTAAATGTGCATATGTATGTACATATACACATATCGTAAAGCAATCGAGCTTTAGGGGCATTGCATATGGTTTAGATCTCAATAACGCAACATTGCAACTTCTCCTTAATGCATCAAACCAAAGACCATGGCTATATCGACTCGGCTAGTGACCCTGATCAAGAATATATATACTTTATAGGGTCGGAAACGCTTCCTTCTAGCTGTTACATACTTTTGCACGAATACAATATACCCTTTTACTCTACGAGTAACGGGTATAAAAAGAATTAAATTTGTAATATACATACAAGTTTTAAAATTTTAATTTTTTATTTGCCAGTAATTATTAGTGAACAAATAAAATTTGCCGTTCCATTTTATTTAAATTTATGGAATGCACACCACAGCCTTAATGAGTTTTCATCACAAAATTTGATGCTAGAAATTTTGTATGTTGAAAACGCGATCGTCACCGCTGTTTTACTTCGTTCATAAAAATATTATAATAATTAATAATAATTATAATATTTTATTCAAAATTAAAAAAATCAAATTTTGATTTACACACAACAATATATATATCTTTGCAACAGAAAGTGTATTTATTTTGTTTGAAACGAATAAAGCATTAAAAATTTATTATTTTTGAAAATGCGATCGTAACCGCTGTTTTACTTCGTTCATAAAATAAAATTTAATTTAAAATTTAAAAAAGTCAAATTTTGTTATTTACACACAACAATATATACGTCTTTGAAATAGAAAGTGTTGTTTGAATCGAATAAAGCATTAGAAATTTATTATTTAAAGACAAGTCTGTATATATAATATATACAATAAACCTCTTTGTTATCCATAATTACCCCCTTATTTATTCCTGAATAAATAACATTTGCCGTTACATTTTTTTAATTAAAAAAATATACACCCCCACTAATCTTGAACTTTTAGAAAATTGTACTATTACTATTTTAAGAGCCATTCCCTATTAGCTAATATAAAACATTATTTATTAACAAAACAGAGATTACTTTTTGAATTTTATAAAAAAAAAAAATTAAGAAAAATGTCTTCGAAACGAATTTTGTAATTGTTAATTTTCCCTGTTTCCTATTAAATAAATAAAAGAATAAAGAAAAAATGTGAGGAATAAAAACAATGCATTTTTTTACCACTAACCTCCGTATTTAAATAAATCGTATTACTTTTTCCGATCTCTTGAAGGATTTCCTGAAAAATATAAATATGAAAACCTTTTTTATTCATGAAATAATTAAAAAAACAATAAGTTCATAGAAAAAATTGTACAAAATAAAAAATGCAAACTTAAATTTATACTAAATTAAAATTATGATTTACATACAACAATACATTTATCTTCAAAATAGAACGTTTATTTATTTTGTGTAAAACGAATATTTTATTAGAACTTTAATAAGTCAGTATATAGTTAATATTTATTAGTAATAATAATATTTTAATATTTAGTTTAATATTTTATTAGTTTTTCAAACAAGTATCAATAACATTTTTTACCACTAACCTTTCGTACTTCGACGTATTCTGTTATTTATTAAATTAAATCATATCGTTGTTTTCCTTTTTTGTTCCTTTGTTGCTTTTTCTGAAATATGAAAAAAAAAAATAAATTTAATGAACAATGATAAATTAAAAAAAAAAAAATTAATTAAAAAAAAACAATATTCAAAAAAAAAAAAACAAATTAAAATGAAAAAAAAAATAACTGTTCTTTTCAGAGCGAGAGCCCGCAAAGCGAAAAAAAAAAATATTCAAAAAAAAAAAAACAAATTAAAATGAAAAAAAACTAACTGTTCTTTTCAGAGCGAGAGCCCGCAAAGCGAAACACGATTGTTATTTGCGAGCTACGGTTACAAACAAATTATGTATGCATGTGTGTTTGTATTTATGTATGCATTTATTTATTCATATTATTATTTAAAAAAATTTTTATGTTTTCCGAAGACCTCACTTTACTGTAATTATTATTATTTTTTTGTTTATGTGCTCCGGAAAACTCACTTCACTTTTTTTTTAAATCATGCACTTCACTTTTTATTTTTTTTACCATGACTGCTTCCTCGCCCGAGTCCAAAATTAAACTGACGCCATGTCAATCCACCGATCGCCTGCCGAGCTAACACTCTCAGTCACCATCCCTCTCGCACTGTGTCTCTCTTGAAGAGAGAGTCTCTTCACACAAAAACAAAAACATGTGTGTGACGCACGTTGATTGGAATTAGTCCGTTAGGAATAAGAAAGAATGTAGAAATATAGAAAACAAGAAAAAAGGAAAGAGTAGTAGAATAGGTGGCTAAGCTAAGCCCAAGAAGTTAAATGTGCATATGTATGTACATATACACATATCGTAAAGCAGTCGAGCTTTAGGGGCATTGCATATGGTTTAGATCTCAATAACGCAACATTGCAACTTCTCCTTATTGCATCAATCCAAAGACCATGGCTATATCGACTCGGCTAGTGACCCTGATCAAGAATATATATACTTTATAGGGTCGGAAACGCTTCCTTCTAGCTGTTACATACTTTTGCACGAATACAATATACCCTTTTACTCTACGAGTAACGGGTATAAAAAGAATTAAATTTGTAATATACATACAAGTTTTAAAATTTTAATTTTTTATTTGCCAGTAATTATTAGTGAACAAATAAAATTTGCCGTTCCATTTTATTTAAATTTATGGAATGCACACCACAGCCTTAATGAGTTTTCATCACAAAATTTGATGCTAGAAATTTTGTATGTTGAAAACGCGATCGTCACCGCTGTTTTACTTCGTTCATAAAAAAAATTTTATTAAAAATTTAAAAAAAATAAAATTTGATTTACACACAACAATATATATATCTTTGCAACAGAAAGTGTATTTATTTTGTTTGAAACGAATAAAGCATTAGAAATTTATTATTTCAAGTCTGTATATATATACAACTTTCATTTATTACTGAAACGAATTTATGCATAAACGGCCTTTTCTTACTAAAAAAAATGGTTTAAAGTGTGCAACGCAGTGAAGGAGACATCTCCGACCCTATAAAGTATATATATTCTTGATCAGGATCACCTCCTGAGTTGATATAGCCATGTCCGTCTGTCCGTCTGTCTGTCCGTATGTCTGTCCGTCTGTCTGTTTCTACGCAAACTAGTCTCTCAGTTTTAAAGCTATCGAATTGAAACTTTGCACACACCCTTCTTTCCTTTGCACGCAGTATATAAGTCAGAACGGCCGGGATCGGCCGACTATATCCTATAGCTGCCATATAACTGATTGATCGGAAATGCCATAACTTTGGTGTTTGTAAAGTTAGGAAGTTGGAATTTTCTATGGGTTATGACATTCTTATGACATTTGGTAGGTCGGATTGATTGGCCAAATATAAAACCCATAGAAAATACCAGCTTCCAAACCTTACGAACAAAAAAGTTATGGCATTTCCGATTAATCAATTGTATGGCAGCTATAGGATATAGTCGGCCGATCCTTATGAAATGAGAGTGCGTTTAGTTTTGCTTGCGTACGACCAAAAACGAACTGTGAGTAAGAAAGTAAAAGCGCGAAATAAAACGGTTGCGTTTATAAAAATTTTAATAATTTAAGTATATAATTTTTGAAAATTAATTTTTAAACAGCAACCACTAACCATACAACATATAGACTGGTCATTTCATACAACGAATTTGGTCACAAAATTTTTCACTCGGGGAGCCCCAGTGCTGGAATCGGCAGGCCCCGACACTTCGTGTGCCTTCGGGTTTTTTCGCTCTCGTTCTAATTCTTATTTTGACGCTCGCGCTCGAGTTCGGTCGTTCAGTCGCAGAGACGCGCATTTTAAAGAAGGTTGGCCTGCGCTTGAATTGGGCTTTGTATGTATGCGTGTTCATGCATTCTCATACAGGGGTGCATGTGTGCCATTTATATGCCCCAAAAAATAAGTTGTCCATGCTAACATATGCCAAAGCTCACCTATTGATGACACCAGACTTTTGGAACACTGTAATTTTTGCAGATGAATCAAAATTTAACATTTTTGGATCGGACGGAAATGCTTATGTTTGGCTAAAAGCTAATACGGAGCAACAGAAGCAGAACTTAAAGGCTACAGCAAAGCACGGTGGTGGGCACGAGATGGTTTGGGCCTGTATGTCCGCTGCAGGTCCGGGAAAACTGGACTTTTTTGAGTCTACAATGGACAAAATGAAATATCTCAATATTCTCAAGGACAATTTGTTGCAAAGTGCGGAGGATCTGGGAATAAGGTCAAATTTCCGTTTTTATCATTACAATGATCCAAAGCACAAGGCGGGTATTGTGCAGTCTTGGCTGAGCTACAACTGTCCCCATGTGATGATTCCGCCGTCTCAATCTCCAGAACTAAACGTGATCGAAAATTTGTGAGCAATTTTGGAGAATAATATTCGAAAATACTCCATTTCGAACCAAAACCAGCTGAAGGATGCTCTTTTCAAAGAGAGGAGCATTATATCAGCCGATCTGACAAAAAAATTAGTGGATTCGATGCCAAAAAGGCTTCAAGCGGTAATAGACACTAAAGGCTACCACACTAAATACTAAACAAACAAAAAAAAATAAATACTTTCCAAATATTTTTATATTTTTGGTGCTGCATAAAATAAGCTGTGAGGTAGAAATAAGCAGTATTTTATTATTTTGTTATGTTTTGGTTATAAAACGAAGAAGTAGACAATAAATGAAGTCACTAATTTAATCTAAACAATATCATCTTTAATTTGACACGACATTTGTTGCAGTACGCCTAATAGTTTTAACACTATGGAAGTTTGAAGTTAGGGGTTTGAAGTGCATACTTTAAGCTGTGAGCCACTGTACTTTATAGGGTCGGAAACGTCTCCTTCACTGCGTTACAAACTTCTGACCAAAATTATAATACCCTCTGCAAGGGTATAAAAACAAATAAATTTGTAATGTACATAAAGTTAGCAATGCAACTTTTGAAATTTTAATTTTGTTGTTCTTAATTTGCCTTTAATTACCCGTAAACCTCTTTGTTATCCATAATTATTCCCTTAATTATTGCTGAATAAATAACATTTGCCGTTACATTTTTTTTAATTAAAAAAATTTTGTACACCCCCACTAATTTTGAACTTTTAGAAAATTGTACTATTACTATTTGAAGTAGACCCATTCCCTATTACCAAAGATCAGGGGCATAGTCGGCCGATCCTTATGACATTTGGTAGGTCGGATTGATTGGCTAAATATAAAACCCATAGAAAATACCAGCTTCCAAATCTTACGAACAAAAAAGTTATGGCATTTCCGATTAATCAATTGTATGGCAGCTATAGGATATAGTCGGCCGATCCTTATGACATTTGGTAGGTCGGATTGATTGGCCAAATATAAGACCCTTAGAAAATCCCAGCTTCCTAACTTTACGAACAAAAAAGTTATGGCATTTTCGATCAATCAGTAATATGGCAGCTATAGGATATAGTCGGCCGATCCTTATGAAATGAGAGTGCGTTTAGTTTTGCTTGCGTACGACCAAAAACGAACTGTGAGTAAGAAAGTAAAAGCGCGAAATAAAACGGTTGCGTTTATAAAAATTTTAATAATTTAAGTATATAATTTTTAAAAATTAATTTTTAAACAGCAACATAAAGAGAATGCCGCGCGCATCTTCTTTGTCCTAGGAACAACGCCGTAAAGCGCACAACTAAGCGATCACAATATCAAAACAAATCGCAAATAAGGACCCAAATGCCCGGCGGTCTTTAAATAGTGTAAGCCACGCTCTTGCCTAATTTCGAAGAAATTGGACAAGAATGGACAGTCAATACGGACAATCGTGGAGCAGAGCGACCACAGCGTGTTCAGGAAAAAGTGTTAGCGCAAAGGTCGATGTCAGGTAGCTGACCAACGTGCACGTGCGCAATTCTTAAATTGCTATATGTAAGGATCGATTAAAGGCTTATACTGTAGTTTGATTTTATATTGCAGCCCAGCCTACCCAAATTTGTACAAATCTTGGATAACACCATTCAGATATATCACAATATCAAAACAAATCGCAAATAAGGACCCAAATGCCCGGCGGTCTTCAAATAGTGTAAGCCACGCTCTTGCCTAATTTCGAAGAAATTGGACGGCAGCAGTCGCAAAAAACTGCTGCGCTACCTGGACAGTCAGCACGGAAAACCGTGGAGCAGAGCGACCACACCGTGTTCAGGAAAAGGTGTTAGCGCAAAGGTCGATAACAGGTAGCTGACCAACGTGCACGTGCCCAATTCTTAAATTACTATATGTAAGGATCGATGAAGGGCTTTACTGTAGTTTGATTTTATATTGCAGCCCAGCCTACCCAAACTTGTACAAATCTTGGATGACACCATTCAGATATACCTGCTTTCCTATAAAAAAATAAGAACTGCCGTAATGCACGCAAGTAATTTGGGGGACACCGAGTTTCAGTGAACCTGAAAACAGCAATAATAAGGTGCCAACGAATTGTTATTAAACATAACTATAATTTTGATTTGCACAACGCATTTAAATTTGTAAACACATATATACAAATATTTTTTATGAACGTTTTTGTTAAGCAAACTATTTTTAAGAAATCGGCAAAATACCTATTTTGGCTAATTTATCTTTAAGAGGTGGGTACAAATGGGCCAATATCAATTTTTCAAACAATTTGTAATGTGAATATGGTTAGCACGGGCCACTATTACAATGCAACCTTTTTTTCTTAATTTGCCATTATTCATCCTTAAACTTTTTCATCCATAATTTGCCGTTAATTATTCATAAATTATGCCATAAATCTAATAAGGCATTCAGACAGCTATATACTTTTTAATTTTTAAAAGTGTATTTAAAAAACGAATGCTTAAATCCTTAATCATTTTTCGTCACAAACTTTGATAATAGAAATGTTAAAAACTCGATCGTTAAAAAGTGTTTTTACATAATACATTTAAATTTATCAATACTTATATAAAAATATTGATTTTATAAGCTGGCAAAGTTTTTTGCTGAAACGAACTATTTCCAAGTTGTGGGCAAACGACCTTTTTTTATTACTTATTTTGAAGATGTAGGCGCTACTGTACTTAACTTATTTAAAAAATATATAAAAGTAATATATATAAAAATATTTTTTTTATAAGCTGGCAAAGTTTTTTGCTGAAACGAACTATTTCCAAGTTGTGGGCAAACGACCTTTTTTTATTACTTGTTTTGAAGATGTAGGCGCTACTGTACTTAACTTATTAAAAAAAAAGAATTAAATTTGTAATATACATACAAGTTTTAAAATTTTAATTTTTTATTTGCCAGTAATTATTAGTGAACAAATAAAATTTGCCGTTCCATTTTATTTAAATTTATGGAATGTACACCACCACCTTAATGAGTTTTCATCACAAATTTGATACTAGAAATTTTGTATGTTGAGAACGCGATCGTCACCGCTGTTTTACTTCGTTCATAAAAAAATTTTATTTAAAATTTAAAAAAATTAAATTTTGATTTACACACAACAATATATATCTTTGCAACAGAAAGTGTATTTATTTTGTTTGAAACGAATAAAGCATTAGAAATTTATTATTTAAAGTCTGTATATATATACAACTTTCATTTATTACTGAAACGAATTTATGCACAAACGGCCTTTTCTTACTAAAAAAAAATAAATTTTTAATGTGCACATATTTAGCAGTGCAACTTTAAAATTTGTATTTATTAATTGACCTATTTGTTATCCATATTTTACCCGTTAATTATTCCTGAATAAATACAATTTTTTTAAAATATTATTTTTAAGTGGTTGGCAATGTTTTTTTTTAATAAAAACTATTTTTAAGATGCGGCCAAACAAACTTTTTATACCCTTGCAGAGGGTATTATAATTTTGGTCAAAAGGTGCAACGCAGTGAAGGAGACATCTCCGACCCTATAAAGTATATATATTCTTGATCAGGATCACCTCCTGAGTTGATATAGCCATGTCCGTCTGTCCGTCTGTCCGTCTGTCTGTTTCTACGCAAACTAGTCTCTCAGTTTTAAAGATATCGAATTGAAACTTTGCACACACCCTTCTTTTCTTTGCACGCAGTATATAAGTCGGAACGGCCGGGATCGGACGACTATATCCTATAGCTGCCATATAACTGATTGATCGGAAATGCCATAACTCTGCTGTTTGTTAAGTTAGGAAGTTGGAACTCTCTATGGGTATTATATTTGGCCAATCAATCCGACGTACCAAATTTCATAAGGATCGGCCGACTATATCCTATAGCTGCTATATAACTGATTGATCGGAAATGCCATAACTTTGGTGTTTGTTAAGTTAGGAAGTTGGGATTTTCTATGGGTTTTATTTTTGGCCAATCAATCCGACATATCAAATTTCATAAGGATCGGCCGACTATATTCTATAGCTTCCATACACATAACTGAACGATTGGAAATGCCATAACTTTGGTGTTTTTAAAGTTAGGAAGTTGGGATTTTTTATGAGTATTAAGAATGCATCATATGAATAATTTTGGAGAATATAATTTGCAGAATATTCTGCAAGGGTATTTCAACTTCGGTTCCGCCCGAAGTTAGCTTTCCTTTCTTGTTTATTATTGATTTTGAAGAGGTTAGCTCAAATGGGCTTATCTTACTTTAAACAAGAAAGGAAAGTTAACAAAACCCATAGAAAATCCCAACTTCCTAACTTTACAAACACCAAAGTTATGGCATTTCCGATCGTTCAGTTATATGGCAGCTATAGGATATAGTCGGCCGATCCCGGCCGTTCCGACTTATATACTGCGTGCAAAGGAAAGAAGGGTGTGTGCAAAGTTTCAACTCGATAGCTTTAAAACTGAGAGACTAGTTTGCGTAGAAACAGACAGACGGACAGACGGACATGGCTATATCAACTCAGGAGGTGATCCTGATCAAGAATATATATACTTTATAGGGTCGGAGATGTCTCCTTCACTGCGTTGCACACTTTTGACCAAAATTATAATACCCTCTGCAAGGGTATAAAAACAAATAAATTTGTAATGTACATAAAGTTAGCAATGCAACTTTTGAAATTTTAATTTTGTTGTTCTTTATTTGCCTTTAATTACCCGTAAACCTCTTTGTTATCCATAATTATTCCCTTAATTATTGCTGAATAAATAACATTTGCCGTTACATTTTTTTTAATTAAAAAAAATTTGTACATCCCCACTAATCTTAAACTTTTAGAAAATTATACTATTACTATTTGAAGTACACCCATTCCCTATTACCAAAGATCAGGGGCATAGTCGGCCGATCCTTATGACATTTGGTAGGTCGGATTGATTGGCCAAATATAAAACCCATAGAAAATCCCAGCTTCCTAACTTTACGAACAAAAAGTTATGGCATTTTCGATCAATCAGTTGTATGGCAGCTATAGGATATAGTCGACCGATCCTTATGACATTTGGTAGGTCGGATTGATTGGCCAAATATAAAACCCATAGAAAATACCAGCTTCCAAACCTTACGAACAAAAAAGTTATGGCATTTCCGATCAATCAATTGTATGGCAGCTATAGGATATAGTCGGCCGATCCTTATGACATTTGGTAGGTCGGATTGATTGGCCAAATATAAGACCCTTAGAAAATCCCAGCTTCCTAACTTTACGAACAAAAAAGTTATGGCATTTTCGATCAATCAGTAATATGGCAGCTATAGGATATAGTCGGCCGATCCTTATGAAATTTGGTAGGTCAGATTGATTGGCCAATAATGGGATGTATACCATCACCTTAAAGATTTTTTATCACAAAATTTGATATTAAAAATTTTGTATTTTGAAAATGCGATCGTAACCGCTGTTTTACTTCGTTCATAAAATAAAATTTAATTTAAAATTTAAAAAGTCAAATTTTGATTTACACACAACAATATATACGTCTTTGAAATAGAAAGTGTTGTTTGAATCAAATAAAGCATTAGAAATTTATTATTTAAAGACAAGTCTGTATATATAATATATACAATTTTTATTTATTACTAAAACGAATTTGTGCACAAATGGCCTTTTCTTACTAAAAAAAATTAATTTGTTATGTGCACAGAGTTAGCAGTGCAACTTTAAAATTTTAATTTATTAATTGTCCGTAACCTATTTGTTATCCATATTTTTCCCGGAAATTATTCCTGAATAAACACAATTTTATGTTTTTACATAGTTCATATTTGTTAATATTTTAAATATTATTTTTAAGTGGTTGGAAAACTTTTTTTTTAATAAAAACAATTTTTGAGATGCGGCCAAACGAACTTTTTAATTATTGATTTCGAAGAGGTAAGCTTAGATGGGCTTTTCTTACTTAAAAAAAACAAATAAATTTGTAATGTACATAAAGTTAGCAAAGCTAAAATAATAAAATTTTAAATTTTAATTTTGTTCTTAATTTGCCTTTAATTACCC
Organism: Drosophila rhopaloa; assembly: GCF_018152115.1. Taxonomy (NCBI): domain Eukaryota; kingdom Metazoa; phylum Arthropoda; class Insecta; order Diptera; family Drosophilidae; genus Drosophila; species Drosophila rhopaloa. The sequence goes on along the minus strand of NW_025335156.1, from coordinate 24,660 downwards.
GTAAACCTCTTTGTTATCCATAATTACCCCCTTATTTATTCCTGAATAAATAACATTTGCCGTTACATTTTTTTAATTAAAAAAATATACACCCCCACTAATCTTGAACTTTTAGAAAATTGTACTATTACTATTTTAAGAGCCATTCCCTATTAGATAATAGAAAACATTATTTATTAACGAAACAGAGTTTACTTTTTGAATTTTATAAAAAAAAAATTAAGAAAAATGTCTTCGAAACGAATTTTGTAATTGTTAATTTTCCCTGTTTCCTATTAAATAAATAAGAGAATAAAGAAAAAATGTGAGGAATAAAAACAATACATTTTTTTAGCACTAACCTCCGTATTTAAATAAATCGTATTACTTTTTCCGATCTCTTGAAGGTTTTCCTGAAAAATATAAATATGAAAACCTTTTTTATTAATGAAATAATTAAAAAAACAATAAGTTCATAGAAAAAATTGTACAAAATAAAAAATGCAAACTTAAATTTATACTAAATTAAAATTATGATTTACATACAACAATACATTTATCTTCAAAATATAACGTTTATTTATTTTGTGTAAAACGAATATTTTATTAGAACTTTAATGAGTCAGTATATAGTTAATATTTATTAGTAATAATAATATTTTAGTATTTAGTTTAATATTTTATTAGTTTTTCAAACAAGTATCAATAACATTTTTTACCACTAACCTTTCGTACTTCGACGTATTCTGTTATTTATTAAATTAAATCATATCGTTGTTTTCCTTTTTTGTTCCTTTGTTGCTTTTTCTGAAATATGAAAAAAAAATCAATTTAATGAACAATGATAAATTAAAAAAAAAAACAAAATTAAAAAAAAAACAATATTCAAAAAAAAACAAAACAAATTAAAATGAAAAAAAATAACTGTTCTTTTCAGAGCGAGAGCCCGCAAAGCGAAAAAACAATATTCAAAAAAAAAACAAAACAAATTAAAATGAAAACAAAAATAACTGTTCTTTTCAGAGCGAGAGCCCGCAAAGCGAAACACGATTGTTATTTGCGAGCTACGGTTACAAACAAATTATGTATGCATGTGTGTTTGTATTTATGTATGCATTTATTTATTCATATTATTATTTAAAAAAACATTTTATGTTTTCCGAAGACCTCACTTTACTGTAATTATTATTATTTTTTTGTTTATGTGCTCCGGAAAACTCACTTCACTTTTTTTTAAAATCATGCACTTCACTTTTTATTTATTTTACCATGACTGCTTCCTCGCCCGAGTCCAAAATTAAACTGACGCCATGTCAATCCACCGATCGCCTGCCGAGCTAACACTCTCAGTCACCATCCCTCTCGCACTGTGTCTCTCTTGAAGAGAGAGTCTCTTCACACAAAAACAAAAACATGTGTGTGACGCACGTTGATTGGAATTAGTCCGTTAGGAATAAGAAAGAATGTAGAAATATAGAAAACAAGAAAAAAGGAAAGAGTAGTAGAATAGGTGGCTAAGCTAAGCCCAAGAAGTTAAATGTGCATATGTATGTACATATACACATATCGTAAAGCAATCGAGCTTTAGGGGCATTGCATATGGTTTAGATCTCAATAACGCAACATTGCAACTTCTCCTTAATGCATCAAACCAAAGACCATGGCTATATCGACTCGGCTAGTGACCCTGATCAAGAATATATATACTTTATAGGGTCGGAAACGCTTCCTTCTAGCTGTTACATACTTTTGCACGAATACAATATACCCTTTTACTCTACGAGTAACGGGTATAATAAGAACTGCCGTAATGCACGCAAGTAATTTGGGGGACATTGAGTTTCAGTTTCGCGTAGCGGCTTTCGAAGAACCTGAAAACAGCAATAATAAGTTGCTAACGAATTGTTATTAAACATAACTATAATTTTGATTTGCACAACGCATTTAAACTTGTAAACACATATATACAAATATTTTTTAAGAACGTTTTTGTTAAGCAAACTATTTTTAAGAAATCGGCAAAATACCTATTTTGGCTAATTTAGCTTTAAGAGGTGGGTACAAATGGGCCAATATCAATTTTTCAAACAATTTGTAATGTGAATATGGTTAGCAGGGCCACTATTACAATGCAACCTTTTTTTCTTAATTTGCCTTTATTCATCCTTAAACTTTTTCATCCATAATTTGCCGTTAATTATTCATAAATTATGCCATAAATCTAATAAGGCATTCAGACAGCTATATACTTTTTAATTTTTAAAAGTGTATTTAAAAAACGAATGCTTAAATCCTTAATCATTTTTCGTCACAAACTTTGATAATAGAAATGTTAAAAACTCGATCGTGTCGACTATCTATCTCGTTAAAAAGTGTTTTTACATAATACATTTAAATTTATCAATACTTATATAAAAATATTGATTTTATAAGCTGGCAAAGTTTTTTGCTGAAACGAACTATTTCCAAGTTGTGGGCAAACGACCTTTTTTATTACTTATTTTGAAGATGTAGGCGCTACTGTACTTAACTTATTTAAAAAAATATATAAAAGTAATATTTATAAAAATATTGATTTTATAAGCTGGCAAAGTTTTTTGCTGAAACGAACTATTTCCAAGTTGTGGGCAAACGACCTTTTTTTATTACTTGTTTTGAAGATGTAGGCGCTACTGTACTTAACTTATTTAAAAAAAAGAATTAAATTTGTAATATACATACAAGTTTTAAAATTTTAATTTTTTATTTGCCAGTAATTATTAGTGAACAAATAAAATTTGCCGTTCCATTTTATTTAAATTTATGGAATGTACACCACCACCTTAATGAGTTTTCATCACAAATTTGATACTAGAAATTTTGTATGTTGAAAACGCGATCGTCACCGCTGTTTTACTTCGTTCATAAAAAAAATTTTATTAAAAATTTAAAAAAAATAAAATTTGATTTACACACAACAATATATATATCTTTGCAACAGAAAGTGTATTTATTTTGTTTGAAACGAATAAAGCATTAGAAATTTATTATTTCAAGTCTGTATATATATACAACTTTCATTTATTACTGAAACGAATTTATGCATAAACGGCCTTTTCTTACTAAAAAAATAAATTTTGAATGTGCACAGATTTAGCAGTGCAACTTTCAAATTTGTATTTATTAATTGTCCGTAACCTATTTGTTATCCATATTTTACCCATTAATTATTCCTGAATAAATACAATTTTTAATGTTTTAATGTGAATATGGTTAGCAGGGCCACTATTACAATGCAACCTTTTTTTCTTAATTTGCCTTTATTCATCCTTAAACTTTTTCATCCATAATTTGCCGTTAATTATTCATAAATTATGCCATAAATCTAATAAGGCATTCAGACAGCTATATACTTTTTAATTTTTAAAAGTGTATTTAAAAAACGAATGCTTAAATCCCTAATCATTTTTCGTCACAAACTTTGATAATAGAAATGTTAAAAACTCGATCGTGTCGACTGTCTATCTCGTTAAAAAGTGTTTTTACATAATACATTTAAATTTATCAATACTTATATAAAAATATTGATTTTATAAGCTGGCAAAGTTTTTTGCTGAAACGAACTATTTCCAAGTTGTGGGCAAACGACCTTTTTTTATTACTTATTTTGAAGATGTAGGCGCTACTGTACTTAACTTATTTAAAAACAAGAGAGAACGCTATAGTCGGGTGCCCCGACTATCAGATACCCGTTACTCAGGTAAAGGGAGTGCGAGGGAGATGGAGATAGAAACTTTGATCACGCATAACTTTTTAATGAATGGTCCGACTTGAAAAAGTTCTTCTACATTTCGATAGGTATTGATAAACACAATAAAACTGCATTTTTACTTTTCCGAAATATTTAAATTTTAAAATCGTATATAAGCGATTGTGGGCGTTAAAGGGGGCGTGGCACCTTTTTGAAACAAACTTGCGCTGCGTAGGAACTCCTAGAATCTGCATGCAAAATGCCAATCTTCTAGCTTTTATAGTTTCCGAGATCTCAGCGTTCATACGGACAGACAGACGGACAGACAGACGGACAGACGGACAGACGGACAGACGGACAGACAGACGGACAGACGGACATGGCTATATCGACTCGGCTAGTGACCCTGATCAAGAATATATATACTTTATAGGGTCGGAAACGCTTCCTTCTAGCTGTTACATACTTTTGCACGAATACAATATACCCTTTTACTCTACGAGTAACGGGTATAAAAATATAAAAGTAATATTTATAAAAATATTGATTTTATAGGCTGGCAAAGTTTTTTGCTGAAACGAACTATTTCCAAGTTGTGGGCAAACGACCTTTTTTATTACTTGTTTTGAAGATGTAGGCGCTACTGTACTTAACTTATTTAAAAAAAGAATTAAATTTGTAATATACATACAAGTTTTAAAATTTTAATTTTTTATTTGCCAGTAATTATAAGTGAACAAATAAAATTTGCCGTTCCATTTTATTTAAATTTATGGAATGTACACCACCACCTTAATGAGTTTTCATCACAAATTTGATACTAGAAATTTTGTATGTTGAAAACGCGATCGTCACCGCTGTTTTACTTCGTTCATAAAAAAATTTTATTAAAAATTAAAAAAAAATAAAATTTGATTTACACACAACAATATATATATCTTTGCAACAGAAAGTGTATTTATTATACCCTTGCAGAGGGTATTATAATTTCAGTCAAAAGTTTGCAACGCAGTGAAGGAGACATTTCCGACCCTATAAAGTATATATATTCTTGATCAGCATCACCAGGAGAGTCGATCTAGCCATGTCCGTCTGTCCGTCCGTCTGTCCGTCTGTCCGTCCGTTTCTACGCAAACTAGTCCCTCAGTTTTAAAGCTATCTGCTTGAAACTTTCCCAAAAGTTGTCTTTCTATTGCAGGTAGTATATAAGTCGGAACGAGCCGGATCGGGCCACTATATCATATAGCTGCCATATAACTGAACGATCGGAAATGCCATAACTTTGGTGTTTTTAAAGTTAGGAAGTTGGGATTTTCTATGGGTTTTATTTTTGGCTAATAAATCTGACCTACCAAATTTCATAAGGATCGGACGACTATATCCTATAGCTGCCATATAACTGATTGATCGGAAATGCCATAACATTGGTGTTTGTAAAGTTAGGAAGCTGGGATCTTCTATGGATTTTATATTTGGTTAATCAATCCGACCTACCAAATTTCATAAGGATCGGCCGACTACATCTTATAGCTGCCATATAACTGAACGATTGGAAATGACATAACTTTGGTGTTTTTAAAGTTAGGAAGTTGGGACTTTTTATAAGTATTAAGAATGCATCATATGAATAATTTTGGAGAATATAATTTATAGAATATTCTGCAAGGGTATATCAACTTCGGCTCCGCCCGAAGTTAGCTTTCCTTTCTTGTTTTGTTTGAAACGAATAAAGCATTAGAAATTTATTATTTCAAGTCTGTATATATATACAACTTTCATTTATTACTGAAACGAATTTATGCATAAACGGCCTTTTCTTACTAAAAAAAATAAATTTTGAATGTGCACAGATTTAGCAGTGCAACTTTCAAATTTGTATTTATTAATTGTCCGTAACCTATTTGTTATCCATATTTTACCCGTTAATTATTCCTGAATAAATACAATTTTTATACCCTTGCAGAGGGTATTATAATTTTGGTCAAAAGTGTGCAACGCAGTGAAGGAGACATCTCCGACCCTATAAAGTATATATATTCTTGATCAGGATCACCTCCTGAGTTGATATAGCCATGTCCGTCTGTCCGTCTGTCTGTTTCTACGCAAACTAGTCTCTCAGTTTTAAAACTATCGAATTGAAACTTTGCACACACCCTTCTTTCCTTTGCACGCAGTATATATGTCGGAACGGCCGGGATCGGCCGACTATATCCTAAAGCTGCCATATAACTGATTGATCGGAAATGCCATAACTTTGGTTTTTGTTAAGTTAGGAAGTTGGGATTTTCTATGGGTTTTATTTTTAGCCAATCAATCCGACCTATCAAATTTCATAAGGATCGGCCGACTATATCCTATAGCTGCCATATAACTGAACGATTGGAAATGCCATAACTTTGGTGTTTTTAAAGTTAGGAAGTTGGGATTTTTATGAGTATTAAGAATGCATCATATAAATAATTTTGGAGAATATAATTTACAGAGTATTCTGCAAGGGTATATCAACTTCGGCTCCGCCCGAAGTTAGCTTTCCTTTCTTGTTTTTAATTAAAAAAAATTTTGTACACCCCCACTTATTTTGAACTTTTAGAAAATTGTACTATTACTATTTGAAGTAGACCCATTCCCTATTACCAAAGATCAGGGGCATAGTCGGCCGATCCTTATGACATTTGGTAGGTCGGATTGATTGGCCAAATATAAGACCCTTAGAAAATCCCAGCTTCCTAACTTTACGAACAAAAAAGTTATGGCATTTTCGATCAATCAGTAATATGGCAGCTATAGGATATAGTCGGCCGATCCTTATGAAATGAGAGTGCGTTTAGTTTTGCTTGCGTACGACCAAAAACGAACTGTGAGTAAGAAAGTAAAAGCGCGAAATAAAACGGTTGCGTTTATAAAAATTTTAATAATTTAAGTATATAATTTTTAACAAGAAAGGAAAGCTAACTTCGGGCGGAGCCGAAGTTGATATACCCTTTGCAGAATACTCTGTAAATTATATTCTCCAAAATTATTCATATAATGCATTCTTAATACTCATAAAAAATCCCAGCTTCCTAACTTTACAAACACGAAAGTTATGGCATTTCCGATCAATCAGTTATATGGCAGCTATAGGATTTAGTCGGCCGATCCTTATGAAATTTGGTAGGTCGGATTGATTGGCCAAATATAAAACCCATAGAAAATCTCAACTTCCTAACTTTACAAACACGAAAGTTATGGCATTTCCGATCAATCAGTTATATGGCAGCTATAGGATATAGTCGGCCGATCCTTATGAAATTTGGTGAGTCGGATTGATTGGCCAAATATAAAACCCATAGAAAATCTCAACTTCCTAACTTTACAAACACGAAAGTTATGGCATTTCAGTTATATGGCAGCTATAGGATATAGTCGGCCGATCCCGGCCGTTCCGACTTATATACTGCGTGCAAAGGAAAGAAGGGTGTGTGCAAAGTTTCAATTCGATAGCTTTAAAACTGAGAGACTAGCTTGCGTAGAAACAGACAGACGGACAGACAGAGGGACAGACGGACATGGCTATATCAACTCAGGAGGTGATCCTGATCAAGAATATATATACTTTATAGGGTCGGAGACGTCTCCTTCACTGCGTTGCGCACTTTTGACCAAAATTATAATACCCTCTGCAAGGGTATAAAAATTAATTTTTAAACAGCAACATAAAGAGAATGCCGCGCGCATCTTCTTTGTCCTAGGAACAACGCCGTAAAGCGCACAACTAAGCGATCACAATATCAAAACAAATCGCAAATAAGGACCCAAATGCCCGGCGGTCTTTAAATAGTGTAGGCCACGCTCTTGCCTAATTTCGAAGAAATTGGACAAGAATGGACAGTCAATACGGACAATCGTGGAGCAGAGCGACCACAGCGTGTTCAGGAAAAGGTGTTAGCGCAAAGGTCGATAACAGGTACCTGACCAACGTGCACGTGCGCAATTCTTAAATTGCTATATGTAAGGATCAATTACAGACTTATACTGTAGTTTGATATTGCAGCCCAGCCTACCCAAATTTGTACAAATCTTGGATAACACCATTCAGATATATCACAATATCAAAACAAATCGCAAATAAGGACCCAAATGCCCAGCGGTCTTCAAATAGTGTAAGCCACGCTCTTGCCTAATTTCGAAGAAATTGGACGGCAGCAGTCGCAAAAAACTGCAGCGCTACCTGGACAGTCAGCACGGAAAACCGTGGAGCAGAGCGACCACACCGTATTCAGGAAAAGGTGTTAGCGCAAAGGTCGATAACAGGTAGCTGACCAACGTGCACGTGCACAATTCTTAAATTGCTATATGTAAGGATCGATGAAGGGCTTTACTGTAGTTTGATTTTATATTGCAGCCCAGCCTACCCAAACTTGTACAAATCTTGGATGACACCATTCAGATATACCTGCTTTCCTATAAAAAAAATAAGAACTGCCGTAATGCACGCAAGTAATTTGGGGGACACCGAGTTTCAGTTTCGCGTAGCGTATTTAAGACTAAATACTAAGAATGTGTAGAAAAGAAAACCAATTTTTAGAAATAATAGCGGCTTTCGAAGAACCTGAAAACAGCAATAATATGTTGCCAACGAATTGTTATTAAACATAACTATAATTTTGATTTGCACAACGCATTTAAATTTGTAAACACATATATACAAATATTTTTTAGCAACGTTTTTGTTAAGCAAACTATTTTTAAGAAATCGGCAAAATACCTATTTTTGCTAATTTATCTTTAAGAGGTGGGTACAAATGGGCCAATATCAATTTTTCAAACAATTTGTAATGTGAATAAGGTTAGCAGGGCCACTATTACAATGTAACCTTTTTTTCTTAATTTGCCTTTATTTATCCTTAAACTTTTTCATCCATAATTTGCCGTTAATTATTCATAAATTATGCCATAAATCTAATAAGGCATTCAGACAGCTATATACTTTTTAATTTTTAAAAGTGTATTTAAAAAACGAATGCTTAAATCCTTAATCATTTTTCGTCACAAACTTTGATAATAGAAATGTTAAAAACTCGATCGTGTCGACTGTCTATCTCGTTAAAAAGTGTTTTTACATAATACATTTAAATTTATCAATACTTATATAAAAATATTGATTTTATAGGCTGGCAAAGTTTTTTGCTGAAACGAACTATTTCCAAGTTGTGGGCAAACGACCTTTTTTTATTACTTATTTTGAAGATGTAGGCGCTACTGTACTTAACTTATTTAAAAAAAAGAATTAAATTTGTAATATACATACAAGTTTTAAAATTTTAATTTTTTATTTGCCAGTAATTATTAGTAAACAAATAAAATTTGCCGTTCCATTTTATTTAAATTTATGGAATGTACACCACCACCTTAATGAGTTTTCATCACAAATTTGATACTAGAAATTTTGTATGTTGAAAACGCTGACGATCGCGTTTTACTTCGTTCATAAACAAAATTTTATTCAAAATTTAAAAAAATTAAATTTTGATTTACACACAACAATATATATATCTTTGCAACAGAAAGTGTATTTATTTTGTTTGAAACGAATAAAGCATTAGAAATTTATTATTTAAAGTCTGTATATATATACAACTTTCATTTATTACTGAAACGAATTTATGCATAAACGGCCTTTTCTTACTAAAAAAAAATAAATTTTTAATGTGCACAGATTTAGCAGTGCAACTTTAAAATTTGTATTTATTAATTGTCCGTAACCTATTTGTTATCCATATTTTACCCGTTAATTATTCCTGAATAAATACAATTTTTTTAAATATTATTTTTAAGTGGTTGGCGATGTTTTTTTTTTAATAAAAACTATTTTTAAGATGCGGCCAAACAAACTTTTTTATTATTGATTGAGGTTAGCTCAAATGGGCTTATCTTACTTTAAAAAACAAATACATTTGTAATGTACATAAAGTTAGCAATGCAACTTTTGAAATTTTAATTTTGTTGTTCTTAATTTGCCTTTAATTACCTGTAAACCTCTTTGTTATCCATAATTATTCCCTTAATTATTGCTGAATAAATAACATTTGCCGTTACATTTTTTTTAATTAAAAAAAATTTGTACAACCCCACTAATCTTGAACTTTTAGAAAATTGTACTATTACTATTTGAAGTAGACCCATTCCTTATTACCAAAGATCAGGGGCATAGTCGGCCGATCCTTATGACATTTGGTAGGTCGGATTGATTGGCCAAATATAAAACCCATAGAAAATCCCAGCTTCCTAACTTTACGAACAAAAAAGTTATGGCATTTCCGATCAATCAGTTGTATGGCAGCTATAGGATATAGTCGGCCGATCCTTATGACATTTGGTAGGTCGGATTGGTTGGCCAAATATAAAACCCATAGAAAATACCAGCTTCCAAACCTTACGAACAAAAAAGTTATGGCATTTCCGATCAATCAATTGTATGGCAGCTATAGGATATAGTCGGCCGATCCTTATGACATTTGGTAGGTCGGATTGATTGGCCAAATATAAGACCCTTAGAAAATCCCAGCTTCCTAACTTTACGAACAAAAAAGTTATGGCATTTTCGATCAATCAGTAATATGGCAGCTATAGGATATAGTCGGCCGATCCTGATGCGTTTAGTTTTGCTTGCGTACGACCAAACACGAACTGTGAGTAAGAAAGTAAAAGCGCGAAATAAAACGGTTGCGTTTATAAAAATTTTAATAATTTAAGAATATAATTTTTAAAAATTAATTTTTAAACAGCAACATAAAGAGAATGCCGCGCGCATCTTCTTTGCCCTAGGAACAACGCCGTAAAGCGCACAACTAAGCGATCACAATATCAAAACAAATCGCAAATAAGGACTCAAATGCCCGGCGGTCTTTAAATAGTGTAAGCCACGCTCTTGCCTAATTTCGAAGAAATTGGACAAGAATGGACAGTCAATACGGACAATCGTGGAGCAGAGCGGCCACAGCGTGTTCAGGAAAAAGTTAGCGCAAAGGTCGATGTCAGGTAGCTGACCAACGGCACGTGCGCATTTCTTAAATTGCTATATGTAAGGATCGATTAAAGGCTTATACTGTAGTTTGATTTTATATTGCAGCCCAGCCTACCCAAATCGGTACAAGTCTTGGATAACACCATTCAGATATATAACAATATCAAAACAAATCGCAAATAAGGACCCAAATGCCCGGCGGTCTTCAAATAGTGTAAGCCACGCTCTTGGCTAGTTTCGAAGAAATTGGACGGCAGCAGTCGCAAAAAACTGCTGCGCTACCTGGACAGTCAGCACGGAAAACCGTGGAGCAGAGCGACCACACTGTGTTCAGGAAAAGGTGTTAGCGCAAAGGTCGATAACAGGTACCTGACCAACGTGCACGTGCCCAATTCTTAAATTGCTATAAGTTAATTTCCAGGATAATAAAAACCCAAAAAATAAGTTTTGAACGTTTGATTTATTCGGAGTTCAATTTGAGACTGATTTTATTCATTTAAAAATTCCCTGATCTAAGCTGTGGGTTGGGGCAGCGACGTCGACGTCGCGGAAGAGACCGCGGCGGTGGCCTAGTTCTGGTGGAGCGGCTGAAACTGCAAGGTTTGCAGAATCGGCATTTTGGTACTGCGCTGTGGCTGCTGACCGGATGCGTGTGTTTATGTTATTGAACTTGGGGGTTCTTGGCGTGTTTATGTTATTGAACTTTCGGGCTCTTGACCGTTGTATTGAAATGTTGCAATGTTGCCATCGACAATGTTGCAATATTTCTCGGAAAAAATGTAGAAATATTTCTGTGATTAACTCTCCCTCCTTAAAAACCTGCTTGTCCTCAAGAGGTGTTAGAAATAGGGAATATTATTAAATTCTGGTATTATTTTTTTAGGAATTGATATAATATTAGTTTTGTTGTTTAAAATTTGTGGAGGCGGTTCTTGAATATGTAGGATTACTTTTTCTTTTCTGTGAATACAGTTTTTTAATACGATCAATGCAAGAACAATGGCGCAAATTAATGTTACTGTGGTTATTCGGTTTATTGTAGAATCATTCTGTAAGGTTTGTAAGTGCTTTCTATTTTTGATATGTAGAGCTTCCAATGCTTCTAATGACAGAATTTGAATGCGTTGTGCTTGCAATGGGGTAATTTGAATTCGTGGGATTTCGGGTTTCATTATTACTTTTTCTTTGTTTGTAAAATTTTTTCCATTTATATTTATAGTTTCGTTTAAAAAGGTAACCATGAAAGTTCCTCTGAGTTGATGTGAAATATTGTTTGAAATTAGGCTGCCGTTAAAGTCATTTAAGAGTAGTATGCCATCGTCTATTTCCTCTATTGGTTCAATGTGGTCCGAGTTACTATAATCACACAGCGATTCCTTTCCCTGAGCTAGTTTTGAAATACATTTTGAATTACTTAAATTAACAATTTTTCCTTTTTTACAAATTTTAACATAGTTTGAAGTTTTACAATCATGGGGTAGGCCTAGTATTACATTGTTTGATATAAAAAGTTCATTAGTTTCTAAATGTATTATTAATTGGTTTCTGATGACAGGCTTTAAAAGAAGATTTTCATAGTTAGTTGGTTCGAGTTCAGGTATTTTTATTAAGTAAATTATGGTTGTTTTATTATGTAAGACAGACACATCAACAAATTCCAGTGTTTCCTCAATTGAAAACGAGGTAATGTTATTTTTTTGAGATATTTTATTTATTTCGTTAAGTTCAGGTTCGTTTAATAAAAGAGTATTAATTACGTTAATTTTAGCCCATTGTATTGCAAATTTAATGTTTCCTTTCTTTGTTGTGGTTTTCTAAATCTATTAATTGCTTTTGTTTAAGTTTTTCTATGTTATCCTGCCTGCTTTTTTCATATTGTTCTGGGTCGGTATTAATATTTCTGCCAAAAAAAATTTCTAATGGTCTTTTCTTCGTTACTGAATGTATTGTGTAATTGTATTCGTAAATGGCTCTGTCTAATAATTCTTCAAAGGTGTTGTATATTTGTTTGGTTTTAAGGCATCTCATTATTTCCGAAAGGGTCGAATGAAATCGTTCAATCTGTCCGTTAACTGAACTTTTGTAGGGAGGAGCTTTAAAAATGGTTATATTTAATTGATCTCTCATCATAAAGGTAATAGATGCTGAATTAAAAGCTTTTTCATTATCCATTACTATAAATTTGGGTACTCCATAGTAGAATATTATTTCGTGTAACTGTTTTTTAATGTCTTCAGTGGATTTGGATTTTATAATTTTTGCCTGTGCTAATTTGGAAAATTTATCTATTGCGGTCAATACTAATTTCTTTTCTGTTGAAAATATGTCAATGTGGATTATGTGTCCAGGGTATTCAGGAATTGGGGTTTCTTTAATTTCTGGATTGGGGGGATGTCTATCATATTTGCCTTCTTTACATACCCTGCATTGTTTGACTAATGTTGTTATTTTTTGTTTCATTTTGGGGAAATAATATTTTTCTGCAAGTTGGTTTTTGTTTTCTTCTGCGTTTCTATGTGCTCTGTTATGTGTTTCTAATATTAATTCTTCCTGCTTAGTTTCTTCTGTCAAATCTTCTACTTTATTTTGTGTGAATCTGATTTTAATGGATCCGAAATGTTCCGGATAAATTCGCTGTATCTCTCCCATTATCTCTTCTGATGTGAAAATTCCATTTAGGATTGACGGATTTAAATGTTTTTTTAATATTTCAATAAGATCAATATTCTGAAAGTCTGGTCGAGTTATAACGTGTCTATGAAAGGTGGGGAACGGAATAGTAAATTTGTAGTCGGGGGGTTTTCTTTGTAAATAAATATCTGATTCTTAAAGGCATTTATTGGTACTTCGACGCTGGGGATAAGGTTATGACCAGAGCTCTGCGCGCTGTGTTGTGTTGCTGTTAATGAGTTAATTTGGTTGCTTATGGGGATCCTAGACAAAGCATCGGCCACTATGTTTTCCTTTCCGGGTTTATAAAGTAATTCTTTATTATATTCGTCAAGATATGATTTCCATCTCTTGATCGCTATCCCTCCCTTCCAATTACAATCGTGTGTAAGTGGTTCGTGGTCAGTATAGATTTTAACCTTGGTTCCACCGTAGAGATATCCTCTAAGTGTTTTTACTGCCCATGAAATGGCTAACATTTCTTTCTTTGCCGTTTCGTAGTTTTCTTCGGTTTGAGATAGTGTTCTAGATATGAAAGCTATAGGTCTGTCTTTTTGTGAAAGTACTGCTCCAATTGCGTGATCGGAGGCGTCTGTTGTCAATACAAATTCCTCGTTAAAATTTGGATATTGTAATATTACGTCTTCTGAAATTAGGGTGCTTTTTAATTTATTAAAGGCCTGAATGGCTTCATTGTTGAAGTGAATAGATTTCTTCGATGAAGCTTTCTTCGAAATTCTCCCATCCTCGCCTCTAAGTAATGTGGTGAGTGGTTTTGCTAGTGCAGCGTAGCCCATAATAAATCGTCGGTAATACCCTGACAGTCCAAGGAAAGATCTTAATTCCTTAACGTTTTTGGGAATGGGGTAGTTAGCGATGGCCTCTACCTTTGTTGGATTAGTTTCTATTCCCTTATCTGAAATTACAAATCCTAAAAATTCAACTTTATTTTTGAAAAATTCGCATTTATCCAATTGGCATTTTATGTTAGCATTATTTAAGGTTTCAAATATTGTATCTAAATTTTTTGAATGAGATTGTGCGTCTGGACTGAAGACAATTATGTCATCGATATAAATATAACAGATTTTCCCTATGTGTTCCCTAAGAATGTCGTCTAGGGCACGCTGAAAAATAGATGGTGCGTTTTTCAGTCCAAATGGAAGTCTTGTGAACTCAAATTTTCCGTTATTCACGGAGAAGGCTGTCTTTTCTATATCGCTTTCTTTTAAAAGAATTTGATGGAACCCACTTTTGAGATCTAACACAGAAAACATTTTATTATTTCCCAGTTGTGCAAGAACTGCATTTATGTCTGGTATCGGGTATCTGTCTGCTATTGTAACACTATTTAATTTTCTGTAATCTATTACCATTCTATATTTCTTTACATTGGAGGCATCTAATTTTTTTGGTACAATCCACACTGGTGAATTGTAAGGCGATCTAGAGGGTCGTATTATATTGGTGTCTAAAAGTTCTTTTATTTGTCGGTCAATTTCGTCTTTGAGTGCCATTGGATATTGATAAAATTTCGAGTAGACTGGTGTGTCAGTGTTTGTACGTATCTCAGCTTTCACGTTTGTTGTGTAAGTCAATTTTTCGTTTGGTTCTGCAAAAAGATTCGGATATTTCTGAATAAGTTGGTTAAGATCTGATTTTTGTGTCCCAGTAAGATGATCTGTCCGAGGAATAATTAAATTTACAGCTTTGAATTTTTTTTCTTTAATATGGATTGTTTTTCCATTTTTTAAGTGCATAGATTTGGTATTAGTGTTAATTATTGCTCCTAAATTTTTTAAACTGTCGTTTCCCAGAATGGCATCAAATGTTTTTAAAGTCGGTAATAAAAAAAATTTAATTGTTGTATTAGGGTCGTTAAATAAATTGGCTGATTTGTGATGTGTAATTTTAATACTTCCGCCAACCGAGATGGCGTCAAACGGGGATTTATTTTCTATAGGATTTTTTACGAATTTTGGCAAGATGTAATTATTGTTTGAACCGGTATCAATTAATATTTTTAAAATTTCTCCACTCCTCAGTTTGCATTCAAAATATGGCAATGAGGAGTTTGTTAGTCTAAAAAATGAAGGTAGGTATAATCATATTGGTATTCTTGGTCGGCTTGGTTTATGGATTCAGAATATTCTGTTAGGGATTCGGGATATTTAGATTGTGATTCGTCCTGTGATTTTATGGTTTCGTTATATTCGTCAAGGGTTGGTGTTTCATCTTCCACTTCTGAAGAAGTGTGAGGGGCTGCTTGAATATTAAAATTTCTGGATTTTTTTACGGCTTCGTTTAGAGGCATTGGTGGTCTTTTACCAGCTTCGAAACGTATGGGTTTGTTCATATAATTGATATGTTTTGATTGCATGGTCCTGTCGATGTCCATGGGTTCTGGTCGTGGTTGTGGCTTTACAGCCAAAGGTCGAGTCGGAGGAAAGTTTCCTGAAGGTCGAACTGCAGTATATTGTGGGACTGGTGGAATTTGATTGTTATTGTAGAACTGGGGTCGTGGTTGATTAAACATATTATTATTTTGTCTAGGTGGAACTAGAGGATTTTGATACTGGTTATTAATGGGGAATGACCACTGTGGCCTGCTTGGCTGTGGTCTGGTTGGTTGTGAATGTGGTAGGTTTTGGGAAGGCACGTTTCTAAATCCGGATTGTTGCCCTCTATTAACTGCATGGTTTGCACGGAACGCTTGGTTCTCTAGCTTTAAACAAAGATGTAAAGCTGAAGGAAGATCGGTTGGTTCCTTCATACCGAGAAGACGAGATAAATCTCCGCGAAGTCCGCGCACAAAAGTGTCTAAGGCTTTGTCCCTATACATTTTCGTCATGAGTTGTTCGGCTTCCATTCCTAATTCCATACATCCAACCTTATTAAGAATAAGCGAAAGGTGTTTGTAGACTGACTGATGAAATTCCTCTACCGACTGGTGAGCACCCTGACATAGAGTTGTCATTTGGTATTCAAGAGTGCCTAAATCCCGCTTATCTGCGTAGTGCAAAGTTAGACATTTAGAAATGGCATTCCAGTTGAGTGGAGTATTATAAGATTCTAACGCAGTGTCTGCGTTTCCCGTGATTTTATTACGTATGGTATGTAGAATCCCAAAATACTTAGATGTGCCTACAGTGTGTTCATATGTTTTAAGAACTCTATCCACACCCTTTTTCCAAGAACTGAATTCTATTGGGTTGCCAGAAAATTCCCTTAAGCTTTTTACGATGTCTGGTACCCTATCCAAACCTTCGAGGTTAGCTCGATTTTCATAGGAAATTTCCTGATTTGGAATCTGTGCAAAATCGAATCCTGTGTTTTGAGCTTGTTGTAATAGGACCGGTAATTGTTCAGCAATTATTTGTCTGACTGCTTCTTGTAACTCTAATGCTGCCATATTGTCTCTGTGTTCCTGATGTAATTCCTGTCTATGAATTTGTCTTTGATTTTGAACTATGTTAGCTGGATGTTGTTCTACCTGATTTAAATTATTATTTTGAAGTTGTTCTGGCTGATGTTGAGGTTGTTCTTGAGGTTGTAAATCAATGACGGGTGGTCGTATAAGATTATGCCGATTGGCCATAGGAGATTTTTTTCATGGGTCTGTCTTACGATAAATATGGTTGATAAGTATAATTCTTATAAATATTAAGTTTCAAAATTAATTATTATTATTTTTTTTTTATATGATAAGGAATGAATGTTTCATTTGCTTAAATTAATTTTGTAATTTAATTCGAATTTAAATAGTAGTAAAAATGTTTAATCAAATTTAAATCACTTAAATACTTTAAAATACTTTAATTCAATTTGTATTTAAAAATGGTTATTAATTAAAATTTATATGAATAAAATTTTAATAACTGAAAATAATTAAATTTAATTTTAAATTTTAGATTCACTTAAAATTTAAATGGAATTCAAATTTTAGAACTTTAACTTTAAAATTTTAATTTAAATTTTTAACTTTTGATTTTTATTAAGATGTTTCTTTTAGTGTAGAAAATTTTTCGCTTTTATTTTTGGTTTAACTTTTGGTTTTGTTGCCTTCACTTATTCACTATTCACTTAACTTATCATGATGTGGCTACACCTCCTGGTGATCCGGATGTCTTCCTTTTTGTTTCCTACTGGAGATCCTGCGATTCACACTTAGTAGAGGTTGTCCTGCGGGCGTACCTGACAGTACTTGTAGTCCACCGATGGATCAGTAAACTTGTTTTTCACCGACCGGTTACCGTCTTCAGCTTGCAAAATTAATTGCCAAGGAGTCTCTCTGATTTCAGGTTTTATGTTTGGGCCAACGGAGTCGCACAAAAATATTTTAATTATTTGCACTAAAAGGAACTTAATCGTTTTTCCTCGCGTTGGTCCCTGTTTGGGCGCCAGTTAATTTCCAGGATAATAAAAACCCAAAAAATAAGTTTTGAACGTTTGATTTATTCGGAGTTCAATTTGAGACTGATTTTATTCATTTAAAAATTCCCTGATCTAAGCTGTGGGTTGGGGCAGCGACGTCGACGTCGCGGAAGAGACCGCGGCGGTGGCCTAGTTCTGGTGGAGCGGCTGAAACTGCAAGGTTTGCAGAATCGGCATTTTGGTACTGCGCTGTGGCTGCTGACCGGATGCGTGTGTTTATGTTATTGAACTTGGGGGTTCTTGGCGTGTTTATGTTATTGAACTTTCGGGCTCTTGACCGTTGTATTGAAATGTTGCAATGTTGCCATCGACAATGTTGCAATATTTCTCGGAAAAAATGTAGAAATATTTCTGTGATTAACTTATATGTAAGGATCGATGAAGGGCTTTACTGTAGTTTGATTTTATATTGCAGCCCAGCCTACCCAAACTTGTAAAAATCTTGGATGACACCATTCAGATATACCTGCTTTCCTATAAAAAAATAAGAACTGCCGTAATGCACGCAAGTAATTTGGGAGACACCGAGTTTCAGTTTCGCGTAGCGTATTTAAGACTAAATACTAAGAATGTGTAGAAAAGAAAACCAATTTTTAGAAATAATAGCGGCTTTCGAAGAACCTGAAAAAAGCAATAATAAGTTGCCAACGAATTGTTATTAAACATAACTATAATTTTGATTTGCACAACGCATTTAAACTTGTAAACACATATATACAAATATTTTTTAAGAACGTTTTTGTTAAGCAAACTATTTTTAAGAAATCGGCAAAATACCTATTTTGGCTAATTTAGCTTTAAGAGGTGGGTACAAATGGGCCAATATCAATTTTTCAAACAATTTGTAATGTGAATAAGGTTAGCAGGGCCAATGTAACCTTTTTTTCTTAATTTGCCTTTATTTATCCTTAAACTTTTTCATCCATAATTTGCCGTTAATTATTCATAAATTATGCCATAAATCTAATAAGGCATTCAGACAGCTATATACTTTTTAATTTTTAAAAGTGTATTTAAAAAACGAATGCTTAAATCCTTAATCATGTGACGACCCAGCGTCACAAATAATAAAAGAACATTCCAAAAAACAACACAATGATCTTTTATTCTCCCTACGCTACACCACATTCAAAACACGCGCCAAAATCGCGCACTTTTAAAACGCGCGCCCAAAAACATTAAATCGGTCACACTAATATACCGATAGTCGACTACCATCGCTATATTTCGTGACCCGATAACAAGTTATCGAGATCGGGATTATCGTCATCGACCACTCTGGGCACACTCAACGGGGCCTATATAAGCAGAGGCAAGACCCCAGATGAGTCACTTGCGTTCCGACGATCTTCGAGGAAACATCAGCAACAAGGTAAGATTTTAACTCACAAATGAATGGAGGGCACCACCAGCTCTCTGCTGCAGAATAGGCACTCCGCGCTTCATTGTTGGCCCATCTGGCTGTGGCACAAAGACGGAAAATGTTCTCCAATTGATCTGTTTTGCGGATAGGCACACTGACATTGGGTGGCTGCTGGCATCCTCCTCCCGTCAAAGTCCGGAGAAGAGGTATGTACACAGGGTCGCTGGAGAGCGGCCTTCGTACGAGCTGCCTGTGAAGTCTTCCTTTACTGGCCTATTCTCGAACAAACTGGCCCTCTGTACTGCACTCTCGAAACGCGGGTGTTGCTTCCTGAACGGATCCTCATCAGGAATGGCTACGCTGGCTCCTGGGAGGATTGTTGTGGATCTCCGGTGCTGCCGGTTACAGGAGGTGCACAATATGGTTATGCTTCTGCCCTGGAAAAGAAAGCGAAAATGGAATTAGATACATAAGCCAAAATTCTGAGTTCCCCAAATTCTCAGTGGTCTGCTGGATGCAGAGAATAGGGGCTTTCTGTGTTCCTTCTGGCCCGAAAGGACAAGGTGGCTATTGTTGAACCATGGAGCAAACACTTTGGACTGGAGAGACAGGATCTGATGCTGATGATCGCACTCCAGCGGGTCGCTGCTGGCAAATGGCCCCCAACACTCCAGCCAGCCCATGTAACAAAGATGGCGCTAACCACAACACGTCAACGGTGGACACTTGGATGAGCTCAAAGCTGGAACGGATTCACCCGGTCCGGGCGCCCTCGGGAACTACTGGCGCCTTCTCACGGGGCGATATTGTTTCTTGCTGACCGAGGAGATGATGAGTAGAGACGAAATTCTGGATCTGGAGCATCAAAAGAGGGTGCCCACACTAGATGCAGAACGCGGGCGCTTGTAGGCGCTGCAGACCATGAGGAGTTCGAGCTTGACAGGATTCTGTCAATGGGGCACAACATGGGATCAAGAGGCGTCTGCCGGTGGCTCGCACAAACAATGAACCAGCACCCATACCACTGCGATCCACTTGTTTTGTGTTTGGAGGCTGTTCCTGCTACTCGCCCGGGAGCGTCCAGGATGCGAAGGAGACTCCCAAAATGGCCAACTGGGATCCGCCCTCGGGATGGGACTCTTTGCCTATCGTTGCAATATAATCCACCGGTGCCGATACTTGTTCGCCCATGCGGCGTACATACTGGACGAGATGTGAATTTCCAATTGGGCGATTTACAAACTCCACCAAAACATTCACTTCTGCAAAAATCTGCGAAAATAATTGAAGCCGCTATCCACAACTGACCGATGAGTAACGCCGTAATGTTGAGGGTCCGAACAAATCTTCCACTAATGCTAACAACAAGTGCATGTGCTGCTGGAATGAAGAAGCCGAAATTCCATTAACGTTGAAGTTGCGTAGGCTGTACCATTTTAAAGCAGAGCGCGAGACTTTCCACTAACTGGAATCAAAATAAATGTGACCACCTAATCTTAAGTAAAAATCCCCAGTTTCCCTTAGCCGAAACTCAAACCCTCTAATAATTGTCCCTACTAATACTAGAACTAGACAAATAAATTGTTTGTGTACTTAAAACACTAAGCAAAATGAAAATGCAAATATATTAAAATATTTAACCATTAAATTATTCTTTTATTTTAAATTTACTTTAGTCACACAACAAAATATTAAAAAATAGAAGCTCATTTAACAGAAAAAAAACAAAGTTGAATGCTGCACGCACACGTATGTACTTACCTTCGCACCGGTAAATTTGTATTTTTATTTTACTTCTTTAAAAAAACACAGATTTTAAACGTTTACGCCCGCAATTTTAAACGGAACCCATTAAATTGGCCGGCGATCCTATTATTTATTAATTATTTAATATTATTTACACATTTAACTAACCAAAACTCTGTGAAATTTATTTTAAATGATTTTCTAACGCGGAGCAGCCTTATTTGCTTTCCGATGCAGAGGAAAAGAGAAAACGAAATGAGAGAGAAAGCAAAAGAAGAAAACAAAATAAGAGAAAAAGTCCAGGGAAGATCTGTGATAGCGCTCTCATTACTGATGGTGGCTTTTATAATTTCGCTCTCTTCCTTTTTATTTAATTCTTGTTCTGTTCTTTGAATTAAATTAAGTGCAGCTGCATTTTTTCTGTGTGCCACTAAATTTTACCCAAAACAAGAAAGAAAGCTAACTTCGGGCGGAGCCGAAGTTGATATACCCTTGCAGAATATTCTGTAAATTATATTCTCCAAAACCGGATTGGTTATTCATATGGTGCATTCTTAATACTCATAAAAAATCCCAACTTCCGAACTTTAAAAACACCAAAGTTATGTCATTTCCAATCGTTCATTTATATGGCGGCTATATAATATAGTCAGCCGATCCTTATGAAATTTGGTAGGTCAGACTGATCGGCCAAAAATAAAACCCATAAAAATCCCAACTTCCTAACTTTAAAAACATCAAATTTATGGCATTTCCGATCGTTCAGTTATATGGCAGCTATATGATATAGTGGCCCGATCCGGCTCGTTCCGACTTATATACTACCTGCAATAGAAAGACAACTTTTGGGAACTGAGGGACTAGTTTGCGTAGAAACGGACGGACGGACAGACGGACATGGCTAGATCGACTCTCCTGGTGATGCTGATCAAGAATATATATACTTTATAGGGTCGGAAATGTCTCCTTCACTGCGTTGCAAACTTTTGACTGAAATTATAATACCCTCTGCAAGGGTATAAAAATGCTGTTTTAAAGTGCAAAGGGCAAACAGTAAAAAACAAATGGAGACCGAGGGTTTTCATTGGAAAATTGTTTTACATTAAAACTTATTTCCATTTTTTGTCGTGTCTGGTCTCCTAACAATTTTTGCCAAAGGTTGGGAATATGGTTTCGCTGTAATTTGGATACACTGTGTTATTTTAATGTGCTTTTTCTGTTCGCACGGCCAACTTTTTGGATAAATGCTGTGTGTTTTAACCTTTTTTGTTGTTTTGTGTTTGCCTGGGCTTGCTAAAATTAATAAAATAAATGTAACGTGTCTTGTATTACTTTAAAGGTACATTTGATACGGACCATAGGAGCTAAAGAAATCATTGAAAATATCCTTTACTACTAGGGGTTAAAACAATATTTCTAATTTTCCGATGTCTTGTAAAAGAGTGATTCAAAATTGGTCTTCAAGATTGGTCTTCCATACCTTTACCAAACTTAATCCGATTCCAAAGTGGCATACCTCTAACGACTCGTGACTCGATTCTCTAAAAATCTGCATTCAAATTTTTCAATTTAATGTTTATCAAAATTTTGACCCTTTTTCATGTTAGTTATTTCTAATTTTCCGATGACTTGTTTAACGTTGACCCAAAATTGGACTTCGAGGGTCCATAACTTTACCAAATTTAGTCCGATTCCAAAGTGGCAAACCTCTATAGACTCGTGATTCGATTCTCTGAAAATCTGCATTTAAATTTTTCAATTTAACGTTGATCAAAATTTTGACCCATTTTTATGTTAGTTATTTCTAGTTTTCCGATGAGTTATAAAAAGGTGAGCCACACTTGGACTTCCACAGTCCATAACTTTTCCAAATTTAGTCCGATTTCAAAGTGACATACCTCTAAAGACTTGTGGTTGGATTCTCCAAAAATCTGCATTTAAAATTTTCATTTAAACGTTAGTCGTTTTCTTACTAAAAAAAATAAATTTTTAATGTGCACAGATTTAGCAGTGCAACTTTAAAATTTGTATTTATTAATTGTCCGTAACCTATTTGTTAACCATATTTTACCAGTTAATTATTCCTGAATAAATACAATTTTTTTAAATATTATTTTTAAGTGGTTGGCAATGTTTTTTTTTTAATAAAAACTATTTTTAAGATGCGGCCAAACAAACTTTTTTATTATTGATTGAGGTTAGCTCAAATGGGCTTATCTTACTTTAAAAAAACAAATAAATTTGTAATGTACATAAAGTTAGCAATGCAACTTTTGAAATTTTAATTTTGTTGTTCTTTATTTGCCTTTAATTACCAGTAAACCTCTTTGTTATCCATAATTATTCCCTTAATTATTGCTGAATAAATAACATTTGCCGTTACATTTTTTTTAATAAAAAAAAAATTTGTACACCCCCACTAATCTTGAACTTTTAGAAAATTGTACTATTACTATTTGAAGTAGACCCATTCCCTATTACCAAAGATCAGGGGCATAGTCGGCCGATCCTTATGACATTTGGTAGGTCGGATTGATTGGCCAAATATAAAACCCATAGAAAATCACAGCTTCCTAACTTTACAAACAAAAAAGTAATGGCATTTCCGATCAATCAGTTATATGGCAGCTATAGGATATAGTCGGCCGATCCTTATGACATTTGGTAGGTCGGATTGATTGGCCAAATATAAAACCCATAGAAAATCCCAGCTTCCTAACTTTACGAACAAAAAAGTTATGGCATTTCCGATCAATCAGTTGTATGGCAGCTATAGGATATAGTCGGCCGATCCTTATGACATTTGGTAGGTCGGATTGATTGGCCAAATATAAAACCCATAGAAAATACCAGCTTCCAAACCTTACGAACAAAAAAGTTATGGCATTTCCGATCAATTTTTCAAAAAATGGCTTTTCGGAAAAGTCACCTAAAACCTGCACTTCTAAGCCCATAACTTTTCTAACAGACATCCGAGTTACTAATGGCATCCTTTCAAATGATTGTGGTTTAATTCTCTAAAAATATGTGTTTTCAATTTGGTTTGTATTTTTGGGGTCGATTTTTCGTCATTTTAATGATGTTACCCCTTTCCAAATTTTCTAAAAATGGCTTTGCTGAAAAGTCCTGCACTTCTAAGCCCATAACTTTTCTAACAGACATGCGAGTTACTAATGGCATCCTTCCAAATGATTGTGGTTTAATTCTCTAAAAATCTGTGTTTTCAATTTGGTTTGTATTTTGGGGTCGATTTTCGATATTTTAATGATGTGACCCCTTTCCAATTTTTCAAAAAATGGCTTTTCGGAAAAGTCACCTAAAACCTGCACCCTTTATAAATTTTCAAAAAATGGCTTTGCGGAAAAGTCACCTAAAACCTGCACTTCTAAGCCCATAACTTTTCTAACAGACATCCGAGTTACTAATGGCATCCTTCCAAATGTTGTGGTTTAATTATCTAAAAATCTGTGTTTTCAATTTGGTTTGTATTTTGGGGTCGATTTTACGTCATTTTAATGATGTTACCCCTTTCCAATTTTTCGAAAAATGGCTTTGCTGAAAAGTCACCTAAAACCTGCACTTCTAAGCCCATAACTTTTTTTTACAGACATACTTCACTAATGGCATACTTCCAAATGATTGTGGTTTAATTCTCTAAAAATCTGGATTTGCAACTTGGTTTGCATTTTGGGGTCGATTTTTCGTCATTTTAATGATGTTCCCCTCTCCACA
>NW_025335155.1:0-11321 GCF_018152115.1 Drosophila rhopaloa | reverse complement strand
TATTATTGTTCAGTATCACTAGCCGAGTCGATCTAGCCATGTCCGCCTGTCCGTCTGTCTGTCCGTCTGTCTGTCTGTCTGTCCGTATGAACGCTGAGATCTCGGAAACTATAAAAGCTAGAAGATTGGCATTTTGCATGTAGATTCTAGGAGTTCCTTCGCAGCGCAAGTTTATTTCAAAATGGTGCCACGCTCCCTCTGACGCCCACAAGCCACAAGCTGTGGCCACAGTTTTGATGCTATTATGAAAATTTTAATTGATATGTATTTGTTTCGTCAATACCTATCGATTGGCCTAATAAAAGCTTGCCACGCCCACTCTAACGCCCAAAAACACATTAAACGCTTAAGCCTGGCTAGCGCCTACATTTCCGCCTTTCATGGCGCCATCTAACGGATGACTTTGGAACAGCTGGCCAAGGTGCTCAACAGAGTCAACGTTAATTCTCGATAAGGATTTCTATTAAAGGAAATTGCGATGGTTTTCATTTGTCAATACCGAACTATATCCCAAGAACTATGCAAATCAAATCAAGTTAGCCAAATTAGAGGTCTGAGTCAAACAATGGCGTATGTGTGTATGTATGTAAGCATATACATGTAAGACTGTGTAGGCGAAATAGAGAATAATAACAGCAGAATAACAGTAGGAACAGCAGTAGTAGTAGTAACAGCAGGAACAGCAGAACAGCAGAAGAACAGCAGAACAGCAGAAGAACAGGAGATAAACAGGAGGCATTCAGCGGAGACGACAGCAGCAGAACGGAAGCAGAAAAACGAGGCAGAATAAGCAGAATAGAGAAACTACGCAGTTATCTTGTATTTTTCCACCATATACTTATAATCTATACCTAATATTAATAATAAAACCGAGGTGACTTAATAACCCACCTTACATTTGGGGGCTCGTCTTAACGTGGAAATCGCAAGTGAAAAGTGGCGTCGTCCCGAGAAGTCTCAAAAAAGTTTAACTGACGCCGAGAAGTTTGATCGTAAAGGGAATAAGCAGATGAGGGAGAAGCCAATAAAGAAGGAACATTCTAAAATTCCGATTGCGAAAAGGAGACAGCCGTATTACACAAGATCAGTTGCCGCAGCAGAGAAAAAACACAGCATGAGTGAACCCGAAAAAAGTGAGCAGAATCTGGTCGAAGCAGGTGTGGGGCAAAATAACGCAGCTGGAACAACCGAAGTGTCTTCAATCGACGAGAATACAAAAACACTGAAGGAGCTTGTCCAGCTTCTGGCCATGAAGATGGGAGCAGAAGAGCAAATCAGTGGTTGCTCAATAACGGCGGAAAGCTTCGCGAAAATCATTCCGGAGTTTGACGGAGAATCCATGCCGGTCAAGAATTGGTTTGACAATTTCGAGCTAAATGCTGCAGCTTATGGTCTGAACATAAAGCAGATGTATGTACAGGCACGTGCCAAAATGACGAACACAGCAAAATTGTTTTTGGACTCTACTTACGTAAATCAATACACAGAGATGCGTTTGTTGCTGCAGACAGAATTTAGTCGTCAATATGTGTGCAGCGCGGATATTCATGAGCAGCTCCATGATCGCAAGAAACGTAAGCAGGAATCGTTTCACGAGTACCTTCTGCAGATGAGGAAGATTGCAGCTCTTGGCAGTATAGATGCACGTTCTGTAATCCGCTACATCGTGGACGGTTTAAACTTAAGGAGTGACTTCAAATACACTCTCTACAGTTGCAAGTCCTTTAAAGAGCTGCAGGAGCAGTATGAGGTGTTTGAACGCGTCGGCGAAAAGGGAAATAAGCCGTTTCAGCCGAACGATGGAAAATGGCCGCCGAATCAGAAGAAGCAGCACGAGTTCAACGACAGAAAGAGTCATTGTTTCAATTGTGGATCTGCTGATCACCTCCGCAAGGACTACAAAGTTGCCACGAAATGCTTTAGGTGCAATAAAGAGGGCCACATGTCTAGAGATTGCCCTGGGTTAGCTGCTGGTGTCCAAGTTGTGTGCAGTGCAAGTCGCATGAAGAAGATTACTATCAACGATGTCGAAGTGGAGTGCTTAGTGGATACTGGAGCCGATGTATCTATATTGAAAAATTTTTTATTTAAAAAAAAAAAAAGGATAACTTGGGGGGGGGGGGAGTTTATATTCCCTTGCAGAATACTCTGTAAATTATATTCTCCAAAATTATTCATATGATGCATTCTTAATACTCATAAAAACCCAACTTCCTAACTTTAAAAACACCAAAGTTATGGCATTTCCAATCGTTCAGTTATATTCGGCGATTATCCTTATGAAATTTGGTAGATCGGATTGATTGGCCAAAAAAAAAACCCTATAGAAAATCCCAACTTCCTAACTTAACAAACACCAAAGTTATGGCATTTCCGATTAATCAGTTATCGATGGACCTATGAAATTTGGTAGTTATTTTGATTGGCCAAATATAAGACCCATAGAAAATCCCAACTTCCTAACTTTAAAAACACCAAAGTAATGGCATTTCCGATCAATCAGTTATATGGCAGCTATAGGATATAGTCGCCTCTATAAATTTGGTAGGTCTGATGGTAGACATATGGCCAAAGATAAGAAGAGTGACGCCACATTCAAGTTCGTTGTCGTTAAAACTGAGAGACGAAGACAGACGGACAGACAGACGGACAGACGGACAGACGGACAGACGGACATGGCTATATCAACTCAGGAGGTGATCCTGATCAAGAATATATATACTTTATAGGGTCGGAGATGTCTCCTTCACTGCGTTGCACACTTTTGACCAAAATTATAATACCCTCTGCAAGGGTATAAAAATACCCAATATTATTTTGGAGAGATGTGCTTCGAATCTTCGTGGACTAGGAAAGAAGACCACGTCGTCAGAAGGATACAAGTTTTCTTCCCCGCTGGGGGAGAAAGCTTGTGAGAAACCAAACCAGATGAGTATTTATAATATAATTAATACAAATGATGAAATCGATGCTCCCCCCCAGTATGCAAAGGAGGTATCGATGCTAATTAGGAACTACAAGGCGGTGGATGCAGTAGCAGAGGTTCCAGTCAAGCTACGAATTGTTCCGGATGGCGAGATCGTTCCATTTCGTCAGTCACCGAGTCGATTCGCAATTGCCGAAGAGAAGGATGTCGAAAAGCAGATCGACGAATGGTTAACTGCTGGAATTATACGCCCATCTACATCAAACTTTGCCAGCCGTCTGGTGCTGGTAAACAAAAAAGAATGGCACACGCCGTATCTGCGTTGATTTCCGTAAGCTGAACTCGATGGTGTTGAGAGACTGCTTTCCCGTCCCTGTAATCGACGACGTGCTCGAAAAGCTGCAGAAAACGAGATATTTTACGGTGATGGATTTGGAGAACGGTTTCTTTCACGTTGCCATTGAGGAGGAAAGCAAGAAATTCACTGCATTCATTACCAAATCCGGACTGTACGAATTCAATAGAACGCCATTTGGATTTCGGAACTCGCCAGCGGTGTTTATTCGCTATGTAAACCATGTGTTTCAGGAGCTGATGAACAAAAATATCCTCGATTTGTACACGGATGATATAATAATTCACGCCGAAACTGCAGAGCAATGCTTGGAAAAGATGGCACTCGTTTTCAAAAGAGCAGGAGCGTTTGGCCTGAAGATCAAGTGGCGAAAATGTCACTTCTTGCTAAGGAAGATTTACTTCTTGGGCCACAATATTGAAGACGGAAACCTGTGGCCTGGACAAGAAAAAACTGCGGCGGTTAGCAAGTTTTCGGTGCCGAGGAATGTCAGAGCAGTTCAAGCTTTTCTGGGGCTGACTGGGTTTTTTAGAAAATTTGTTCTGAATTACTCGCAGATTGCACGCCCGTTGACTGACCTGCTGCGAAAAGAGGTCCATTTTGAAATGGCTGAGCCTCAGATGAATGCGTTCCAGAGTCTGAAGGATGCCTTGACTAAGGAACACGTTTTGAAATTGTATATCAGAGGGGCCAAAACTGAGTTACATACGGATGCATCAAAAGACGGATTTGCCGCGGTATTAATGCAGTGGTTCGATGGCAGACTCCACCCAATCCAGTATTGGAGCAAGAAGACAACAGAAGCTGAGTCTCGCCAGCACAGTTACATCTTGGAAGCAAAAGCCGTGTATCTGGCGGTAAAGAAATTCAGACATTATCTGCTGGGATCGCCGTTTAAGTTGATAACAGATTGCTCGGCTTTCAAGCAAACTTTACAGAAGACAGATGTACCAAGAGCAGTCACGCAGTGGATTGTTTATCTGCAAGATTTCGAGTTTGCAGTGGAACATCGCCCTGGAGAACGATTAAAGCATGTTGACTGTCTCAGTCACTATCCCGACCGCGTTATGCTTGTGTCGTTGGAGATCACTGCGCGCATCAAAAAAGCTCAAGGAAAAGATGAGATGCTGAAGGCAATTACGGCAATTTTAGCCAGCTGTCCATATGAGGGGTACAAGATGAAAGCGGGACTGGTCTATAAGGAGGTGAACGGCAATGATCTTCTCGTAATCCCGAAAGCGATGGAAAAAGAAGTTATTGTTGACGCCCACAGTGCGGGTCATTTTGCGCTACAAAAAACAGTTCATGCTGTGCAACAATCCTATTGGATTCCTCATTTGGAGCAAAAAGTTCAGCAGGTTGTGAACAACTGTGTAAGATGCATCATTTACAACAAGAAGCTTGGCAAGAAAGAAGGATTTTTAAACTGCATCGATAAAGGTGATCAGCCTCTTCATACGCTGCACGTTGATCATCTGGGCCCCATGGATGCCACTGGGAAGCAATATAAGTACATATTTGCGATGGTGGATTCATTTTCGAAGTTTATATGGCTTTTCCCTACAAAGACTACCAGCTGCGAGGAAACGCTGAAGAAAATAGAGATGTGGACTGATATTTTTGGCAACCCAGTGCGGATGGTTTCGGACAGAGGCTCCGCTTTTACTGCCAACTTGTTTGCAGAGCACATGGAGAAAAACAGTATCGAGCACGTGTGGAGCACAACCGGAGTTCCCCGTGGAAATGGTCAAATCGAGAGGGTAAATCGCACGATCTTGTCAATCATTTCTAAGATTTCGGCGGATGATCCAGCCAAGTGGTTTAAGGCAGTACCAGAGGTGCAGAGAGCTGTTAATTCCCACTTACACGCTTCAACGAAAAAGTCACGGTTTGAGATAATGTTTGGCGTGAAGATGAACAATAAGCCAACTGATCGTATTATTCAGCTTTTAGAGGAAGAGATGTATTTAAGCTTTGACGAGCAACGGCAGCAACTTAGAGTAGATGCAAAGATTGAGATTCAACGTGCACAGGAGTCATACAAGAAGCACTTTGACCAAAAGCGGAAACCGGAGGTCAACTATCAAGTTGGAGATTTAGTCGCTATACGCCGGACACAGTTTGTTGCAGGAAAAAAGCTCGCTGGAGAATATTTGGGACCGTATGAAATAACAAGAGTCAAGAGAAATGGCAGATATGAGGTTCGGAAGGCAGCGGATGTAGAAGGTCCATCTAACACTTCCACCAGCTGTGATCACATGAAGTTGTGGCGTTACGTGAAGGACAATGAGGATGCTTGGTCATCCGGGACAGATGAGTAATCAGGAATGGCCGAATGTAAGAACTGTGTACAGGGCGAAATAGAGAATAATAACAGCAGAATAACAGTAGGAACAGCAGTAGTAGTAGTAACAGCAGGAACAGCAGAACAGCAGAAGAACAGCAGAACAGCAGCAGAACAGCAGAAGAACAGGAGATTAACAGGAGGCATTCAGCGGAGACGACAGCAGCAGAACGGACGCAGAAAAACGAGGCAGAATAAGCAGAATAGAGAAACTACGCAGTTATCTTGTATTTTTCCACCATATACTTATAATCTATACCTAATATTAATAATAAAACCGAGGTGACTTAATAACCCACCTTACATACATATGTATGTATTTACATTGTACACAGTTGCAATTGCATATTTATATTAAGTTGTTTAGCTGAGTAACGGGTATCTAATAGTCGAGGCACTTGACTATAGCGTTCTCTCTTGTTAGTAATGTAGAAGTTTGCTTCCTTTCTTGTTGAAATATACATTTGGACAAGCATAAATATCTCTTTGTCAATTTTTGCTTTAAATAACAATTTTTAAATTTGTAGTAAAATTGTATTATTTTATGCAAAAAATGACTTTTAAGCAAAAAATATTACAACAAATATACAATTTCCTTTTTCTTCGTGAGAGGCTTAAACGGAACTTATGGGAACACAGAATAAGGAATTATGAAAGACTATTTAAAAATTATTTCCGTGATCTGCTTTTATTTGTATTTATAAAGTGCACTATTAAGTGCTGGTTTAATGCGGTTCTACTTAAAAACAAAGTATTTTTAATTATTTTGTGTAGTTGATCTTCCGAAAATAGATACATTTATTATTTAATTTAATGTATAATCATTTGATTGCTTCAACCTATTATTCTTAAGAACTTTAATCTTAATTTTTAAACTTTTTTCTTTTATTTATAATGCTTCTTGACATGTGGGGATCGTGGTGTTGGATGACCCGAAAGTAAAGGTGCGCGAGATATCATATGCCTCAAGGACTATTACTGAGCCCATACGCCATAAAATGTTGCAAAATAGGTGGAATATAAGTCGATCTGAAGGGGCAAAAAGGAGTAAAATTATATTGGAGTAAGTGATAGTTGATTCGATTGTTGTATGGGACCTATATCATATAGTCATCATATCGACATATAAACTACTTGGAATAGAAAAAAGACTTTTGGAAAAGTTTTATCCAGAAAACATAAGAACTGTGAGACTAGTTTGCTTAGAAACGGAGGAACAGTCCGACAGACGAACAGGCGGACCTGGCTAGATCGACTCTCATGATCAAGGATTATATACTTTATAGGATAAGAAATTTATATTTTACGGATCCAATATTTTTTAAATGTTGTCCACTGACAAAAACTAAAACAAAAAATTTAAATAGCCCCGAGTCAAAACCCAATAAGAAAGGACAAACTCATCCTTCACTAAGTTAAATGTTTGGGTTTGTCTTGCAAACAATAGTAGCAGTGAATGTCACAAAAGTTAAGTATTAAGAAAAGGAGGTAACAACATTTAAAACGCTAATAAAGTTGTCAGTTTTTCAACAACCGAAAATTCATTAGAACAAATGCTCGTATTTCAATTTTAAGGTTAATTTTGAAATGGTAAAGAAAAATTTAAGGTAAAGAAAAAAATTAACATGAAAAGCTGTGCAAACATTGCTGAATGTCAAGTGTAATAATGAGGTAGTTCGATTAATTAACACTGCGCAGATAGCTCGGCTATAAAAGCCATCGCACTTACCCAGCTTAACCAAATCACCATGCGCCTCTCGATCGTATTCGGTCTCGCCATCCTCGGCTGCCTCCTCTTCATCCAGGAGGGCAGTGGAGACTCCACAAGCACCACGGAGGCGGCCACAACCACGACCACTTCCACTGCCACCACCACTACGGATTCGTCTGCCACCACCACCACCACCGCCGCCTCCTCCACCACCACCACCGCGTCCTCCTCTTCGTCCTCCTCCTCGGCGGCGGCCAGGAGGCGCAGGCGTGCTCGCCGCCGTCGACTGGCCCGCGAGCGCCAGCGCCGCGAGCGCAGGAGGCAGCGCAGGAATGAGAGGCTGCGCCTGCAACTGGAGAACCAGCGCCGCCTGATCAAGCAGCTGCGCGGATAGGTGAAGCGGATGCAGGACGCTTGGGAAACGCCTTTCAGAGCTGCGAACCACCGTCCAATTAAAGAAATTGAAAATATTTGAACTGTTTGTTTCTTGGTTATATCAAGGGCTTTTCTAGCAACGTATCAGATCCCAAAATAAACGGCATTAATTTAAGTTGTATTGTATGGTTGGTTACGTATGGTTGGCATAGTATCAGTAATCAAAAATTAAATTATAAGCTCGATCTTTAAAAAAATGTCTTTTCTACAACCAACTCATAAATTGTTTCTGAAACAATATATTATCAATTACATACTTAAAAATCCAAATCTCTATGTCCCAGACATTATTTTTGCGGGGTTTCAAATCACCTATACTTTGAAACAATTTCACTGCTTTTTTAATTACAATAAAAATAGATTTATAACAATAATATATTTAGGTACAGAAAATCAGGAACGAAAGTTCTGAGAAGTTACACAACAGGTTTTATCCTAGTCGCTGTTTACCTTTTAGCCTTTAAGCCTTTGTTTAACAAAAGACAATCAAATTTTATTTATCGATGAAAAGAAATTGATTTAACTTGAATTAACCATACTAAAATTTAGTTGTATTTTTGTGGAAATAATAGACCCGTTTATAAATAAATCCAGAGCCTTAAGGAGGGAGACTGCTTTAGACGCTTCAAAAAATCTATTTTCTTGAACAAATGTCTACCCAAACTATCCAAGAATGTGTCCCTAAAATTTCAGAAACAAATTCAAAATATTGTTAAAGTTACAGGAGAAATAGTGAGCAAGCGCTACGATTTTTTACCTACGATTTTTTATTTACAGAAACTTACTATTGAAGAAGCTGTACAATTAAAAATATAAAATTTTTTGGGTTTTTTTTCTGATGGAAATTGCGACCTGGATCTTTCCCGCCGCACGACTCATGCATACTCGAGGCGCCTCGACGAAATGTAACAGGCATAATATGACACAAATTTTAATGAAAAAATTTAAGATGAATGTTGAAATATATAACAATAAAACCAAAAAGTTTCGTTGAAGTCGAATATTTATTTTCTCGGAAAAATGATTTTTTAAGCTTCTTAAGCACGTATCGCCCAAATATTTTTGGGATACCGATGGTTTTTTAGGTTTGGTTTGAATTATGGGATTGCCCTTACAAGCCCGACAGCATTAAAGATCATGCTAAAGCTATTGTCGAGATCGATAAGCTGTGCAAACATTTCCAATTGTTGAGCACCAGCCCGGTATTTGCTGATTACAAGGTTTGTTCTTGTAGGTTCTGTCTCAGATTCCGTATAAAAGCCCGCCCAGCTTTCGAGATCAGACATATCACAATGCGCTTCCTATTCGCACTTGTCCTCGGCGTGCTCTTGTGCCTTCTCCTGGCTCAGGAGGGCAGTGGAACCAGCACAACCACGGAGGCGACCACAGCCACCTCCTCCACTGCCACCACCACCACCACCACCGATTCGTCGGCAACCACCACCACCACCGCCGCCTCCTCGGACTCAACCACCGCGTCCTCCTCCTCGTCCTCCTCCTCGGCGGAGGCCAGGAGGCGCAGACGTGCCCGCCGCCGCCGTCTGGCTCGCGAGCGTCGTCGTCGCCAGGAGCGGAGGCAGCGCCAGGAGGAGAGGAGGCGCAGGATGGAGCAGCTTCTCAAGAGGCAGCGGCGCCTGATCAACCAGCTTCGAGGGTAAGGAGGAAATGGGGGGCATTCATAATTATTGTCGCGGACAGCCCTTTTGTGGAAATACAAATACTGCATTAACTAATCAAATGATTATCGTGATTCCATTAATACATGCTTTGGGAATGGGTGGTCTGTGCGAAGGACTAGCTGCTCTGTGGGGCATTTTTTCAGGGCATTAAAGACATCGGCGTGCCCTCGCACATCTACAGATTCAATCAGTCAGGCGTGTTTCGGGAAATGCGCACATTTCTGAGGCAGCAGACAATTGGCCCTATCCCCGGAGTTTATTATGCCAGAGATTGAGCGCTTAAAAATGCTTTTCTTGTAGCCAAGCTCAGCAGCTCAGTCAGCTAGACGGGAATCAAATCAAATAAAATATTCATTTTGATCTTTGAACTGTGCATAAATGTGCGGCTGCCTGTCGATGGGACGGGGCGACCTCAGCCCAGATACCAGATACCTAAATCTATTGGATGCGAATAAAAATTGTGATGCATGTATGTACATATAAAATATGCGGTTTGGCGGCGTCACGTCATCATCTTCCTTGAACCTTCATAAAGCCAGCGATAGCAAAGAATAAAATGGGGAGACGATACTGTTTGGCCTTCTTTTTGGGGATAGGGTAGAGGGAGACTCTCGATTTGCATAGCTGCTGGCACTCCAAATTGATTCAGGCTTGGGGTTAAGGGGCATAAAAGTGAGCTTAAAGCGACTTAAATCGAATTTTTTAAATTTTAAAAGATTAAAAGTTTGGAAATTTGTTGACCACTTTTGTTCACCAATTAGTTTTTTTTCCCACCTTTTGTTTAGAAAAAAGGGAATCTTCGAAAACTTTATAAAAAATAAAAGTTGACTTTTTTCTTTTTTTTTTTTGGAATCACTAGAGAATTATTTTCCCACGGTTTAGAATTTATAAAAAACAAAAAACTTTTGAACTTTTAAGTCGTTTAAGCACTCCTTAAAAATCGTTATTTCAGAAAAATATAAAAAGGCCCATGATTGCCACCAGAAAAAAATCGCTTGCCCACATCTTAAAAAAAGATAGTTATACCCGTTACTCGTAGAGTAAAAGGGTATATTGTATTCGTGCAAAAGTATGTAACAGCTAGAAGGAAGCGTTTCCGACCCTATAAAGTATATATATTCTTGATCAGGGTCACTAGCTGAATCGATATAGCCATGTCCGTCTGTCCGTCTGTCTGTCCGTCCGTATGAACGCTGAGATCTCGGAAACTATAAAAGCTAGAGGATTGGCATTTTGCATGCAGATTCTAGGAGTTCCTACGCAGCGCAAGTTTGTTTCAAAAAGGTGCCACGCCCCTTTTAACGCCCACAATCGCTTATATACGATTTTAAAAATTTAAATATTTCGGAAAAGTAAAAATGCAGTTTTATTGTGTTTATCAATACCTATCGAAATGTAGAAGAAATGTTTCAAATTGGACCATTCGTTAAAAAGTTATGCGTGATCAAAGTTTCTATCTCCATCTCCCTCGCACTCCCTTTACCTGAGTAACGGGTATCTGATAGTCGGGGCACCCGACTACAGCGTTCTCTCTTGTTTTATCGAAAAAAACTTTCAATACCTCATTAAAATTGAATTTAAAAAAACAAACCAATGCCTTAAAAATCGTAATTTATAAAAAATAAAAAATGCCCATGTTTGCCCACCTTTTATAAAGGAATAATTAAAAAAAAATGTTTGCCCTTAAATATAGTTCAATTTAACAAAAAACGTTAACCCACCTTAAAAATATTATTTTTTAATAATAATCGTTATTTCAAAAAATTGAAAAGAACCATTTTTAGAAGGTGGGCTGACGTTTTTTGATGAAATTAACTATTTTTAAGATGTGGGCAACCGTTTTTTTAAATTATTAGCAACCATGAGAATTT
>NW_025335154.1:0-12708 GCF_018152115.1 Drosophila rhopaloa | reverse complement strand
GGCGTGGCCGAACTTTGAAACAAAACAAGAGAGAACGCTATAGTCGGGTGCCCCGACTATCAGATACCCGTTACTCAGGTATAGGGAGTGCGAGGGAGATGGAGATAGAAACTTTGATCACGCATAACTTTTTAACGAATGGTCCGATTTGAAAAATTTCTTCTACATTTCGATAGGTATTGATAAACACAATAAAACTGCATTTTTACTTTTCCGAAATATTTAAATTTTTAAAATCGTATATAAGCAATTGTGGGCGTTAAAGGGGGCGTCGCACCTTTTTGAAACAAACTTGCGCTGCGTAGGAACTCCTAGAATCTGCATGCAAAATGCCAATCTTTTAGCTTTTATAGTTTCCGAGATCTCAGCGTTCATACGGACAGACAGACAGACAGACGGACAGACAGACGGACAGACAGACGGACAGACGGACATGGCTATATCGACTCGGCTAGTGACCCTGATCAAGAATATATATACTTTATAGGATCGGAAACGCTTCCTTCTAGGTGTTACATACTTTTGCACGAATACAATATACCCTTTTACTCTACGAGTAACGGGTATAATTACGCTGCGAATGTGTTTTAAGGAAGTACATTTTTAATCCTAAATCTTAGAAATTCACTATTAATTTATCACTAAATAAAAGGAAACCTATGCACAGTAGTAATAAGTCAATAGTTAAGATAAGAAAGTGTCACACAAAGAATCTTCCATTAAGTTATTTTTTGACTCTGCCAACAAAGCTTTACTGGGCAGAGCTCACAAGAACATTGTCTACGTCGAGAACTTAAGGGGTTATCCGGGTCTTGACACTTTAAAAAATTCATTTTTTTCAAACTTTTTTATATAATAGTACAAAGTTTCAGGAATGTTGTCTGAAAATTTCAAGTCGATCGAAGCAAATCTAGGAATGGGAGAAATGTAAAACCCAGCGCGTCGAACGTCACAACGGGCCATTCGGGCTCTGGCGTCGAGCAGAAGCGGCATTTTAAACGCTTTTTTTTTCAAAACCACTTTTTTGAAGTCGGTAGTCACGTTTTCTCCAAAACTATTGGACCGATCGACTTCTGCTTTTACACACTTCTTTTAGATATGTTTTTCTTGTCCTTAACGGAGGGATTTTTTTTATTTTCAATTACAACTCATTTTATAAGCCAAAATATGGCCAAAATTTACGTAAAAAATGAAACTTTTTATGAAAAGAGCTACAAAAAATTCCATTTTTAATTTTAAAAAAAAATGACTCGTAGAGGACAAGCCAGACACATACACTATCAGAATAACTTTGGTTTTTTGATTTCAGATAAAAATTGACGGAGATATTTTGCCTACCGCAAGGACACCATTTTTTATGAGGTCAAGTTCAAGCCTGCCTCAACGGCTCAATTTTTAAAATTTTTGGTTCAAATTTTTACACAATGTTGGTCAAACCATAAACATTAATGTACAATAAATGCAATTTGTGAAATTGTCGTAAGATCTTTAAAAAAAAATTCACGAAAATATGATTTTTTTTGTGCTTCAAGACCCGGATAACCCCTTAAAGTACAATAAATGGTCCCTTAAGCTTGGGATCTTACTTCATTTGAAACCTTTCTTTACACTTAAGTAAGACATGATCCCCAACCTTATTTTTTCGTCAAACCTAGACTTATCCTAGTTAATGTTTTCAATGTTTTGTCTAGCTTGTAAACGTAACCCTTATACTTTTATTGGTCCTGTTTTTAGTTGGTCGATCAGTAGTGCATTTTATTGCCTACTGGACCTTATTCATTGCATTCCAGGAACGCTGACTTGTCTCGGACGCTGCTAACACATTTTTCATGATGACTATCAGAAAATTGCAATCGAGCTGGCCATTTGGGCCATGTGCTCATGTTGCATCTAATTGGAAATCGATCTGTTGTGTTTTATAGAATTTTCTAAAGCCTGCAAAACTTCTTCCCGGGTCACCATTAATTTGCTATGGTACCCCGGACAAGGATTTTGCAGACATGACTTCTTTATGAAAGTGACAACAGAGTCTGAAACAAATAAATATTTTTGTAAATTATTGAGTGCTCTGACTAAATCGTTGAAACAATTTTAAAACAGCACCAAAAGTTTGTGTTATTGTTAGTGACGCTATTGCGACAGTTGATGGCAAAGTCGCAGGCAGGGAAAAAATTATAATGCAGACGGACATGGCTATATCAACTTAGGAGGTGATCCTGATCAAGAATATATATACTTTATAGGGTCGGAGATGACCAAAATTATAATACCCTCTGCAAGGGTATAAAAAGAAATCAAAATCAGCCGCCGCTCAATTATTGTAGTTCACAGCGTCAGAGAGAGAGAGAGAGGCAGTGCGAGAGAATGCATTCGGTGTTCAATGCTTGTGTATAATTTGTTGGAATTATTATTCCTACTTTAGGCTAATGTAACTTTTTTTAGAATTGACCTAGAGCTTCAGTTAAACCACCATATGAATCCTTAAAGTATCAGGATTCCCTCGATAAATTTTCATATTGCTAATTGACTTAGATCAGTGTTTTTTTGCCGTTAGGAAAAAATGAGGAATATTCTTAGATTTTTAAAAATCGATAAAAAATAGTAAACATTAAATATCCAATATTAAATTAAATAGAATCTTCATTATGTAGAGGACTAAATTTTGGCCAAAATCGCATCGATTGATTAACGCGTTTAGCGTCCAGATTTTTTTTATAGAAATAGAGGGTTTTTTGCCACTGGAAGAAAATGGGGGCATGTTTGTGGCCAAAATAAATCTTAGCAAATCAGTTTAGTGTTATAAGAATTGAATGGTAAAAAATGTTAATAGGGTAATTTAATTAGTTTAGGCTGTGCGTTGATTCTTAGTTTTCAATGAACAGTTTTATATATATAGATAAAGTCTCATATACGTAAAACCAAAAAAAAAACCTTTTCGGTCTTACTTTAATAACAATATGGTCTCATATACTGAACAATTTTTTTTTCGTAAATCAAGACCACTTGATATTATTATTTACTGTGACCTTTTCTTCTTCTGTTAAGAATCACGTTGCTGTTTAACATTAACTTTTTTGTTTCATGGTCTTAATGGGTCAATATTGAATCAATTATTCTAGACTTTTAAAAACAGGTTTGTTCTACACCCAAAAAAAAATAGTCATAGAAACGAAACTATTGTTACATGAATTCTACACTATTCAGTATAAAAAATTTCTCTATAAGATGAGTATTAAATAAAAACTTCGATAGTATTAAAATACAACTTTCGATGTTATCAATTTTATACTGCCGAGTATAAAATTTAAACTCACTCGGTATACTCATACGGAATCTCCTGGTTTATTTTTTATACTATTTAGTATAACAAAAATACCAAGTAGTATACATAGTATACGGCATGTAGTATACATTTCGTACTACTTCGTATAATAGTTATACTAATTTCTAAGAGTTGCAGTATAAAAATTATACTATTTGGTTTCCTTGTAGTATACATATTTCTCCCAGTAAAAATGCGCTGAATTTTTTTTTACTTATTATTTTATTATATGTTTTTAATATTATATATTATACTAATATTTTTATAATTAAAATTAGAATTAGAATGATTTAATTCTTACATAACTAACAGTCGATTTTTTATAAATGGTAGTGGGGGGTCCCTTAAAAATATTTATTTTATTAATTTGTAGGAAATTTTCTTTTTGACCAAGTTTATAAGATTGGTAATGCTCATCAAACTCAAAAAGATTATACTGGTCACTTAAAATAAATATTTCATCTTCATGGTTAATTAAAATGTATCTTATTTTATGCAATTTTATACCCTCCCCATATTTTTTTAGAGTTAAACAAAGAGTTATTTATAATACCTTTGTACTCTAAGCTATTTATTACAACGTCTTTAAAATTATTTTCTAAGTTATTTAATGTATTGATAAAAGTTGCTTCAATTAAACTAGACACACAAGAATATTTAACATCGAATGGAGTTTTTATATTAAAAACAAAATCCTGTAAGAAAGTCCATATCTTGTTGGACTCCTTTGGGTAGTTAAGGCCGAATACCTGATAGACTTTAAAACAAATATCTAAAGCTACTATAAACGAACTAAATTTGTACAGGCTTTCCCCAAAGCTTACATAAAACTCTGTCAAGTTTTGGATATCTATACCCACAACAATTATAAATGGTTGAATAGGCGTATTATTCTCCACGTATTTCCTGTTAACCTCTTCCAGTTTATTTTGCAAGTCATTTATGGCTTCAACATGCAAAATAGTGCTGCTCACGCTGTCTTGAATTGTTGCCTTACGACAAAACTTCTCGCTGCCTTGTGTTACCGTATATCGGTAATAGGGCTTTACAACAGCGTGCAAAAGCATAAATATTATGCAGTCTTTTGAGCCTACAATACAAATATTAAGTTATTAAATTTCAAACAGAAAAATATTATAAAAACTACTTACTTGGAGAAACAGAAAAACTTAATGAGGTAAAGAGAGTTTTGTAAAATTTGTCCTTGACGTTAATAGAGTAGTACGATATAAGCTTCGGGACTATTTCCTCCCACTTAGTTGTTAAGCAATATTTTCTGTTCGGGTATAGTATATTAAAATCGTGTTCCAACTAAAAGTAAAAGTAAAACGTTAATAAATAAAGAAGAATATAAATGGGTTTAAACATATAATAACATTACGAAACATCACAAACAGTTAAAACCCCAAAACTGGGCATCATGCTTACAAATTTATGTCCCATGGCCTGCTTAAACAAAGGAAACTCCTTAACAATTGCATCCAAACTATTTTCTGAACTACAGATGATGTTTTTTCATAGGTATAGCCACAGTCTATAAATTCATTTTATAATTAAAATAAATTAATATTTACTATTATATTTAAAGTAACTTACCAATTAAATTTATAAGGCAAACTAGGTCCAAATCATTTTCAGTTACAAATGTTTGTAGTGCGTCCATTATTTGAAAAGCTGAAATAAACTAAATTTGTTTGTAATGCAATATTACATTGAAATTTAAAAAACAAGACAATATGTTTACAAGTTTTGGGCCACTCGTACAAATGTACATACATATGTATGTAAGTATGTATGTATGTATCTATCGCAAAGCACAACAAAAAAACAAAACAACTGCGCACTTTTCCGTTTTCATCCCCCAGTTTCCATGGTAACAAGTGATTTGCGCATGCGAATATGTAAATATGTACATATGTACACATATATTTATGTATGTAAATATGGAAATGCGACTGCGCAAATCACTTGTTACCATGGAAACTGGGGGATGAAAACGGAAAATAGAGCATTTTAAAGTAAATGTACGATACTTTAATTCCGATTATGATTATTATACGAGATCAATCCACTCGATTACTCTTACATATTTCCACACAATTAACCAATAAGGGTAAAATATGGTTGCCTTTATTTTTTAATAATTTCACTTCACCTACGTCTTTTTCTCTTCACGAATTTCACCAGAATGCAGGAACCCGATGACGGCAATAAAAAAAAAAAAAATATATATAAAAAAGTAGGTGCATTATTCCATTAATTTTCTTCCGAATTATCTTTTAATACTAAATAATAGCTTGATTTTTATTTGGTGCCTTGTAGATAATTTCATAAGAAAGTTCCCATTCGCTAAAAATAATATTTGGGAATTTATAAATGTTTTTAAAGCCATAGTTGGATCAATGATTTCCCTGTCCAATAATAAATAAAATGCGAAAACTTAATTCAATCTTTAATAACTGCAGCCTAAAATCGTTGTTTAACTACCGAGAAATTTAAATTTGTAATATATCTGTTAACTTAGATATGGTTAGACTTAACTTTAATTTATACACCTTTGCCAGTGAAACAAATAATTTTCTTCATGTTCTTCAAATATTAAAAGGTGATTTAATACCCGAGGAAAATGTTCTTTTGCAATACATTGAAGGAGACTGAGGGACTAGCTCGGTCTTAAAGCTTGAAACTTTCCCAAAAGTTGTCTTTCTATTGCAGGAGTATATAATTCGGAACGAGCCGGATCGGGCGACTATATCATATAGGTCCCCTAGGAATAATCGGAAAAAATAAATTTGAAAAAGTATAATTTTTTTGTTTTAAATTTATTTTTGGTTTTTGGGATTTGGTAGTATTTGAATACTGTGGAATTACGGTTTTAATTAAATTAAAATCCAACATCTGTATCATATAGCTCCAATAGAACAATTAAAAAAAAGCAATAAAATAATTTTGTTTGTCTGTTTTTCTATTTATCAAAATATTCCTTTGAGATATAGTAATTATTTACTATAACAGAACTAAGCTTAAGTTTGATTAAATTCTATAGAAACAATGGCAAAATGCTACGCAAAATCGGCATAGCTCCATTTTTTAGTAATATAGGCATATAAATCGAAATGTATGTAGTTGTTTTGTAATAACTGCAAGGGTATATCAACTATGCTTCTTTTCTTGTTCTAAATGCAAAGTTTCTGAAATTTGGGATATAATTTTTTCTGGTGGCATAGAGTTTTAATCGAATTTTATTAATATTGTTATTACTTATTACTGCAGTTACATTTGCTGACTTAAGGTCGTACTTTGTGGTAATGTTATTTATAAGCTTTTGGATAAATAAGCAGGGCTCACTAAAATCGATTTTTCCGAGCACTTTTTTGGGAAGGAAAGAAATAATCTATTAAAACGATACTTTTATTGCTATATATTTCAACCGTCTTCTCAAGTTTTTTCATTAGAATATATGTCATATAATGCCTGGTACAATCAGTGGGAAAGATGTAGGTTAAAATTTCCATTAGAAAATAAAATTCACAAAATTTTCTATTTTCAATAGTTAGCTTATAGTTAAACCAAAATAATGGAACAAAAAGTAAGAAATTCTAAACTTAAAAAAAAAAAAATTTTTTTAAATCACTTGCTTATTTTAAGATTGCTTAAGGTTTTTTGTTTTAGGTTCAACTAAAAGAGAGTTTTGTTTCGATAGGACCGTTTAATTTTTCCCTATCTTTCCCGTCAGTTAAAAGACATCGTAAAAATTAAAAAACCGAGAAAGCGCAAGACAAAGTTTTCGTATTTAAAAAAACGTACATAAAAAATTGTAACGCTTGCTCAATATTTCTCCTGCAACTTTTAAAATATTTTGAATTTCATTCTGAAATTTTAGGGACACATTCCAATTTAATAATAAGTTGAAGTTAATAAAGGAAAGATTGTTTTCTCTTTGTGGGATCTGCTGTCATTTCTTTACTCTGCATTGTAATAATCTGTTTTTTTTGCTGTTGCTCTTATAATATTATACTTATAATGGGTGGATGGGATGTAAAATTTTAATATTAAATTTTTGAAACTGTCTACGACGTGCAATTATCGATATTTTCGGTAGGATTAGTCCTGTAACTGACTAACTGACGGCGCCACATTACCTGGGATTTGCGACGCTTGACCCATAGGTGGCGCTGAGGCTAGTTTAAACAAGTAACCAAAGACCAAGTCAAAAGTTGAGTTGAACTTAAGAAATATTTAGTGGTGAGTTTTATTCTCGGAACTTACCACTTTTTCCCCTAGTTAGTGGGGAAAATGTTGAGTTATGTGGTTTATGTACTGTCTAAAGCCGTGAGTTCCGATTTAGCATTTTTTCCGTATTATTTTTATACCCTTGCAGAGGGTATTAAAATTTTGGTCAAAAGTGTGCAACGCAGGAGACATCTCCGACCCTATAAAGTATTAATATATTCTTGATCAGGATCACCTCCTGAGTTGATATACATACTTGTAACATACTTTTTAGAGAATGCAATATAGCCTTTACACTGCTAGCAACAGGTAAAACGGGTAATCTTATGAATTATAATCACGACAGAAGTTATGTTCCACCCTGTGTCTACGTGCATGGATACCTAAAAGACAATGTCTTGTAAGAGCACTTGGGACCTCAATTGTTTAGCTTGGATGTTCTGCAGTTGGTGATGGAATCCTTGTCAGAGAGTGTGTTACATATGTTTGTTTTAAATTAAGATTATAGGTAGCCGTGCCCTTCTTGGGAAGGATATCGGGATTCGTCTCCGATTTGGGTGCTCGTCAGCTTTGCAACTATTTACGATGTCGAGGTGTCCTGGCACCCACATAAGGTTGTTTGTGTCTACATACATTTTTCAGTATTAAATAATTTTTGTTTTGTATGTATATAAGGACGCTGTCGTCAAGTGACGAGCGG
Organism: Drosophila rhopaloa; assembly: GCF_018152115.1. NCBI lineage: Eukaryota > Metazoa > Arthropoda > Insecta > Diptera > Drosophilidae > Drosophila > Drosophila rhopaloa. The sequence continues at coordinate 4,453 of NW_025335154.1, read as the reverse complement.
CAAACCACAAGTGTAAGTGAAACAAGACAGAACGCTATAGTCGAGCGCCTCGACTATTAGATACCCGTTACTCAGCTAAACAACTTAATATAAATATGCCTTCTTGTATGTTTTTCGCCGCTCGAATTAGCACCTTGGCCAGCTGTTCCAAAGTCATCCGTTAGATGGCGCTACCGTGGTACCACGGGCCATGAAAGGCGGAAATGTAGGCGCTAGCCAGGCTTAAGCGTTTAATGGATTTTTGGGCGTTGGAGTGGGCGTGGCAAACTTTTATTAGGCCAATCGATAGGTATTGACGAAACAAATACATATCAATTAAAATTTTCATAATAGCATCAAAACTGTGGCCACTGTTTGTGGCTTGTAGGCGTCAGAGGGGGCGTGGCACCATTTTGAAACAAACTTGCGCTGCGTAGGAACTCCTAAAATCTACATGCAAAATGCCAATCTTCTAGCTTTTATAGTTTCCGAGATCTCAGCGTTCATACGGACAGACAGACGGACAGACGGACATGGCTAGATCGACTCGGCTAGTGATCCTGAACAAGAATATATATACTTTATAGGGTCGGAAACGCTTCCTTCTACCTGTTACAAACTTTTGCACGAATACAATATACCCTTTTACTCTATGAGTAACGGGTATAAAAAGCTAACAATTAACGATCTGTAAACTCCTTTTTTTATTTGAAAAATGATTTTAGCCATCTGTATGCTAATAACGAAAGCTTAAAGTTAGTGGGAAACGTACTAGGAACGTCAATCTAAAATACTTTGCCAACCAAAATAAATTTTGTGGCAGGGGTGCACTTACTTTCGGGAAAGAATGAGGACGAAGTATACAGGAAGTGATTATTGATATTACCACCAAGTGTGGCGCTATAGGATGACGACTCGGTCCGCAACCAATTGATTAGGTTTTGAACAACTAACGTTGCACTATGGGGCTAACGACCACATTCGTTGGCCAAAATCCATTTTTAAAAAGTCGTTAAAACCAAAAATGTTGTGTAGGATGCATTACCAGTAGACAATCTGCATAGAGTGCGCTTCTGTTAAGATACTGGCTGTTAAATCAGATGTTAAGATGCAAGCCTCTTGCCTTTGAAATGCGATAAAACAAGAAACGTAGTAAGCTTCAGCAAGCCGAAGTTTTTATACTCTTGCAGTTATTACAAAACGACTACATTTCGATTTCTGTCCCTATATTACTAAAAACAATAAAGCTATGTCGATTTTGGCTGCATTTTGCTATTGTTTCTGATTTTTGACAAAATTATGAGCGTCATTTTGTAGTAAATAATTACTATATCTCAAAGGAATATTTTGATAAATTGAAAAACAGCAAAATAAATTTAATTTTTTTTTAATTTTTTGATTTGGGAGCTTTATAATATAGAGTTTAATTTAATTAAAACCGTAATTCAACATTTAAATATTACCAAATCCCAATAAACAAAAAAAAATTAAAAACAACAATACTTTTTAAAATTATTTTTTCCGGTTGCTCCTATGGGAGTTATATGATATAGACGCCCGATCCGGTCCGTTCCGACACATATACTAGAAAGACAACTTTTGGGAAAGTTTCAAGCAGATAGCTTTAAGACTAATACTCTAGTTTGCGTAGAAACGGGCGGATCGACTCTCCTGCTGATCAAGAATATATATACTTTATAGTGTCTTCTTCACTGCGTTTCAAACTTTAGACTGAAATTATAAAGGGTATTAAGAAAAGGTATTAAGATATACACGTAGGCGTGTAAAAGAAATTAAAAACAAGAAAGGAAAGCCAACTTCGGGCGGAGCCGAAGTTGATATACCCTTGCAGAATTCTCTGTAAATTATATTCTCCAAAATTATTCATATGATGCATTCTTAATACTCATAAAAAATCCCAACTTCCTAACTTTAAAAACACCAAAGTTATGACATTTCCAATCGTTCAGTTATATGGCAGCTATAGGATATAGTCGGCCGATCCTTATGAAATTTGGTAGGTCGGATTGGCTGGCCAAATATAACACCCATAGAAAATGCCAACTTCCTAACTTTACAAACACCAAAGTTATGGCATTTCCGATCAATCAGTTATATGGCAGCTATAGGATATAGTCGGCCGATCCTTATGAAATTCGGCATGTCGGATTGATTAGCCAAATATAAAACCCATAGAAAATCCCAACATTCTAACTATACAAACACCAAAGTTATGGCATTTCCGATCAATCAGTTATATGGCAGCTATAGGATATAGTCGGCCGATCCTTATGAAATTCGGCATGTCGGATTTATTAGCCAAATACAAAACCCATAGAAAATCCCAACTTCCTAACTTTACAAACACCAAAGTTATGGCATTTCCGATCGTTCAGTTATATGGCAGCTATAGGATATAGTCGGCCGATCCCGGCCGTTCCGACTTATATACTGCGTGCAAAGGAAAGAAGGGTGTGTGCAAAGTTTCAATTCGATATCTTTAAAACTGAGAGACTAGTTCGCGTAGAAACAGACAGACGGACAGACAGACGGACAGACGGACAGACGGACAGACGGACATGGCTATATCAACTCAGGAGGTGATCCTGATCAAGAATATATATACTTTATAGGGTCGGAGATGTCTCCTTCACTGCGTTGCACACTTTTGACCAAAATTATAATACCCTCTGCAAGGGTATAACAAGAAAGGAAAGCTAACTTCGGGCGGAGCCGAAGTTGATATACCCTTGCAGAATTCTCTATAATAATATTCTCCAAAATTATTCCTATGATGCATTCTTAATACTCATAAAAAATCCAAACTTCCTAACTTTAAAACACCAAAGTTATGGCATTTCGAATCGTTCAGTTATATGGCAGCTATAGGATATGGTCGGCCGATCCTTATGAAATTTGGTAGGTCGGATTGATTGGCCAAATATAAAACCCATAGAAAATCCCAACTTTCTAACTTTACAAACACCAAAGTTATGGCATTTCCGATCAATCAGTTATATGGCAGCTATAGGATATAGTCGGCCGATCCTTATGAAATTTGGTACGTCGGATTGATTGGCCAAATATAATACCCATAGAGAGTCCCAACTTCCTAACTTAACAAACAGCAGAGTTATGGCATTTCCGATCAATCAGTTATATGGCAGCTATAGGATATAGTCGGCCGATCCCGGCCGTTCCGACTTATATACTGCGTGCAAAGGAAAGAAGGGTGTGTGCAAAGTTTCAATTCGATAGCTTTAAAACTGAGAGACTAGTTTGCGTAGAAACAGACAGACGGACAGACAGACGGACAGACGGACAGACGGACAGGCGGACATGGCTATATCAACTCAGGAGGTGATCCTGATCAAGAATATATATACTTTATAGGGTCGGAGATGCCTCCTTCACTGCGTTGCACACTTTTGACCAAAATTATAATACCCTCTGCAAGGGTATAACAAGAAAGGAAAGCTAACTTCGGGCGGAGCCGAAGTTGATATACCCTTGCAGAATACTCTGTAAATTATATTCTCCAAAATAATTCTTATGATGCATTCTTAATACTCATAAAAAATCCCAACTTCCTAACTTAACAAACACCAAAGTTACGGCATTTCCGATTAATCAGTTATATGGCGGCTATAGGATATAGTCCTCCGATCCTTATGAAATGGTAGGTCGGATTGATTGGCCAACTATAAAACCCATAGAAAATCCCAGCTTCCTAACTTTACAAACACCAAAGTTATGGCATTTCCGATCATATATACTGCGTGCAAAGGAAAGAAGGGTGTGTGCAAAGTTTCAACTCGATAGCTTTAAAACTGAGAGACTAGTTTGCGTAGAAACAGACAGACGGACAGACGGACATGGCTATATCAACTCAGGAGGTGATCCTGATCAAGAATATATATACTTTTACTATCAATTCCTTGCCTTTCAAAATTTGGATCTGTAAAATAATTATTAATAGCTTGGTTGGACTTGGATTGATTTCGTCCATATCGGCATTCTTTCCAAATCGAGCTCCCACTCCAACAAGCATGGAAAATATATCTTTAAGTCTTTTCAGTTATTAACGTCCACTCTGCCTAAATCACTTTTTTCTTTGTTTCCGAGTTCAAATTTTCCTCAGTGTTGCTAGAATGGGTTATAAATTTTGATGCTGAAACATGTAATTTATGCAGGACTATGTTATATATTTATACAAACTAAAGAAAACTCTGAAAACAGTTACAATTTCAATCTTATATCTTTTGTCATCCTGTACCATGTTAAAAGTGTCCCAAACTTTGCTGCGTGCACGCTTTTATAAAAAAAGACTTTTAGCTTCAAATTTTCTTGAAGAAGAGCAAATGAAAATAATAAAACTTACAAATTTTTTAATGACGATCTGCTGATCGAGGCAATCGAAAGACTCGCAGTAACTTAAGAGGGCATTCTGGTGTAGAAATTAAAAGAAATAAAT
>NW_025335153.1:0-12834 GCF_018152115.1 Drosophila rhopaloa | reverse complement strand
TTCAATGTGTGTTCAAGTAAAAGGGTCTTCATACAAATTGTCAAATTAAAGGGACGGTGCTTTAGTGTTTTGAAATATAATCCATTGTAAAAAATCTGTTATAAAGTAATTCAAGACAAGAAATTGAGAAAACATAAGTATTTGCCATAAAATGAGTATAGTTCAAACGAAAATGTATATTAATTTAATCTGTGCATAATTACAATTCTATATACTTAATTAGATAATTGCCCTTTACCCTAATTTATTAAATTTTTGGTAAATAAAATGGTTAGGTTTGCTGAAATTACATTGAACTGCTTATATCGCATACTTAAGAAATTGCATACCCTTAACCAAGAACACAGAGAAACAATAGAAAAGATATAAAGATGGGAAGCGATACACAAAAAATTATCTGCCACGCCACATTCTGTTGAATTTTTCAGCATGTGCGTGTGTGCGAGAGGGCCGTAACTTTCACTTTGTTGTCCGGGTTCAGCCACCCACTGACCTCCCGCCCAACGACCTTCCCCTCCCCCCACAGAAACCCCACTTTATTTGCCCAGTTTGCCGCTGCTTAAGTTACTTTTCCTTTACGCTTGAATTTCTTTTTGCCGCTTCCTTAGCCTTTTGGTTTTTCCTTTAGCTTCAGCTTGTGTTGTTTGCCTTTTGCCGCTTTTTGGTTTTCCCCTTTCTTGTCGCCTGGCTTTTCCTTAGCTCAGCATCTCATTTTACTCCTAGCATGTGTGCGTGATTTTTTGTTTCCTCGCAACGCTTTGTTTCTGTATTTCCTTCGTCTGTTATTTTCATAAATAAATTTGCATGTCAAATGACATTGTTTATGGAATTCCTATATGAAAGACATATATCACTTGGCCAGATGGAATTGTTGTGCCCTCATCAGTCGTTGTTTCTGGGAGTGGGTGTGCATCACACGTTGTTGACATCTTTGTTAAAATATGTTTACAAGCTCAAATTAGTAACGGAGAGTTTGCCATCGTCTATATGTGCGTACATATCTGTTTCTCTGACTTCGTCTGTCTGGATGCCAAAGTTGACAAGCGAAATGAATTCGTAATTCGGTTTTCCGATATGTTTCCAAGAGTCGCAAGGCTGACGCAGCTGCTCATTTTTAATTTGAATAAGAAATTAGCAACTCCTTCTTGGGATGAGATATTTTTTCCACTTATTTGTCGCCGAGCACATAGCAAAAAGGTCATTAAAAAACTCTGACTAAATTAATAAGACTTTAAATAGCTTTAAAATATATATATTTTTAATCAATATAAGGTACAGAAATAAAATTAATATTTTTTAGCAGGATTAAGCATTCAAGTAAAATATTATTTTCATACTCATTCCAAATATATATTTTATCTAATTGTGCTGAAAGCTTTATGAAAAAGATTTTATAACTATTAAATTGCTAAAGAAAATTACTAGAAATATTTACATTTTGTATTACTTTTCGTTACTTTAAAATGCGAGACCATAGTTTGTATTTTTCTCAGAGGCGCCTCTGTGGCGGCGGTTTTCCCATCCTGCTAAAAGTTTTAGCTCAGGCCGTAATTATTCCAGCGTTCTTATCGACGCAGCAACGAAACAGCCATAATTATTGAGGATAAGTCAAGCGCAGCACATTTGTTGCCTCTTTGCTGGATCTCCAATAAAAATGCCTTCCTGATTAGCGTGCTCAGCATGTGCCGTGAACTTGTCTTATCTTCCCGGCTTGGTTCAAGCCAATCTCCCTTCACCCCAGGAAAAACTCAAGAAGAAATTTATAATATATCGTTGAGCTAACAAAGGGGATTGCCTATAAGCCAAATAAAGAGTGGGATGAAAGGCAAAAGAAATTATGTCACAGCTTACCGAGATTTTGTTAAGTTCTTGGAGTGGGAAAAGATTGAAAGAGTCTACAAGATAAAAACGGGACGCAGCTCGGCAAATATGGTTTTGTTTGTGATTAGAATTAAAAGTTAACCAAGGCAGAAGACAGTCTTCAGGATTCAACACCAGGAAGATGAAGTTTTCCCCATTCTAATATTTTTTATGGTGCAACAAAATCTAAAAAAATGATTGTGATACAATAAAAACAAGAGAGAACGCTATAGTCGGGTACCCCGACTATCAGATACCCGTTACTCAGGTAAAGGGAGTGCGAGGGAGATGGAGATAGAAACTTTGATCACGCATAACTTTTTAACGAATGGTCCGATTTGAAAAATTTCTTCTACATTTCGATAGGTATTGATAAACACAATAAAACTGCATTTTTACTTTTCCGAAATATTTAAATGTATCGTATATAAGCGATTGTGGGCGTTAAAGGGGGCGTGGCACCTTTTTGAAACAAACTTGCGCTGCGTAGGAACTCCTAGAATCTGCATGCACAATGCCAATCTTCTAGCTTTTATAGTTTCCGAGATCTCAGCGTTCATACGGACAGACAGACAGACAGACGGACAGACGGACAGACGGACAGACGGACAGACGGACAGACGGACAGACGGACATGGCTATATCGACTCGGCTAGTGACCCTGATCAAGAATATATATACTTTATAGGGTCGGAAACGCTTCCTTCTAGCTGTTACATACTTTTGCACGAATACAATATACCCTTTTACTCTACGAGTAACGGGTATAATTATCATTGGTGAAGAATAAACACGGTTTATTTCCGATTTGAGTGGACTGTATCTTAAGCTTTATTGAACCGACATGTTCCGCTGTAGTCGTCTTACTTATACATACATAAAAAACCAAAAAATCTCATAGTGATACAAAAAATACCTAAAATACTAAAAAAGGGCAAAAATACTATTTTGCATGGCACAAGTATAATATTTTGAATTCAAATTGTGGATGCATTCCGTTCATCAACATCCCGGGCCACCCTGAAACATGGTTTCTGAATTAGGCAGCAAAGCTAGCTTGGTGATGGGTCGCGTCATCTCTCCGGTAGACGTCTTAAGTTTCACAGCGCGTACAAGTCCATCTGGTCCATGATGAGCTTCCAATACACGGGCGAGAATCCAAGCTGCGGGTGGGAGATTTGAGTCCTTTACCAGGACTACATTGCCGACTGCGATGTTATGTTCCTTGTTGTTCCACTTTTGACGTTGCTGCAGCGATGTTAAATATTCCTGGTGCCAGCGCTTCCAAAAGCCCTGGTACATTGATTGTAAATGCTGCCAGTAGTCTAAGCGATTGATCGGCAAATGAGTTAGATCACCCTCTGGAACTGTTGTGAATGGGCGGCCAATTAAAAAGTGGGCCGGAGACAAGTAGGTGAGGTCAGTGTCAGGTGTGTAGCATAACGGTCTTGAGTTTACCACTGCACTGATCTGAACAATCAGAGTTTGCATCTGTTCAAAGGTTAGAACGGCTTTTCCCACAACGCGTCTCAGATGTAATTTAACTGAACGTACTGATGACTCCCACTTCCCTCCCCAATGTGGCGAATGGGGAGGTATGAAACTCCACTTAATTCCATCATTAGCCAACGATTGAGTTACGGTGTGTTGATGCTCCTGCGAAGATAGGTGTTGCTGCATCTCATCTAGAGCCCGTTTGGCACCAACAAAATTCGTGCCGTTGTCGCTGAAGATTTGCGAACATTTTCCTCGAAGGGACATGAAACGCCGAAGACATGCCAGGAATGTGTCTGTGCTAAGATCGGTGGCCAGTTCCAAATGTATGGCGGATGTTACAAGGCAGACGAAGAGACATATGTAGCCCTTAGTTTTTCGGGGATTGCGCCCTCTCCTTTCCTTGAGGATGAATGGTCCAGCGTAATCGCAGCCTGAGTGCTGGAAGGGTAGAGCCTCCGTTATACGAATCCCTGGTAGATCGGCCATGAATTGGTGCTCGGTGATATTGCGTTGGCGAAAGCACTTTATGCAGTTGTGTACCAGGTTCCTTATTAGGTTACGCGCGCCGAAAATCCAATATTTTTGACGCGTAATTACAAACAAAGCAGACACTCCTGGATGTAGATTTGCAATGTGTTCGTGTTCCAAAATCATCCTTGTGATGCGGTGCGATTTCGGAAGCAATATAGGATGTTTGACGTCAGCTGGTAATTGTGAGTTGCCCAAGCGTCCACCAACTCGAAGGAGGCCATCCTTGCCGGCAAACGGTGAGAGCTTGATCAACTGGGAGCGGCTGCGAAGTTGTTTATTTTCCGCCAGAAGATTACGATCCTCCATGAAGCATTTCTGAGCCTCTTGCAGGCAAAGAATGCGAGCAGCCTGAATCTCTTCATAGGTGAGTCTTGCCCCATTTGTCAGCGCTACAGTTTTAATGGCCCTGGTCCTTTGGATGAAGCGTAATGCGTAAGCTACAACGTGAACCAGTTTTGTCCAGGACGAGACCCGCTGAGTCAACGCTTCGATTGGTGAAAATGAGCCGCCTTGCTGAGTGGTTAATGCGGTGGACTTGACTTCTTCCTTGCCAGGATTATCTGAAAGGGAAGAACGGAACTTTGTACAGCTCAACTTTACCGAAAGCTTTTCTGGATCTTGCAGCCATGAAGGTCCCATCCACCATAAGTCGAAATGGAGAAGGTCTGCAGCAAGCATTCCTCGTGTGGCGCAGTCCGCCGGATTCTCCTTTGTGTTTACATGATGCCATGAACTGCGCGGCAACGCGTCGAGTATTTCTGAAGACCTGTTTGCTACAAATGTTTTGAGCTTCGATGGTGGATGTGAAAGCCAAGCCAAAACTATGGTTGAATCACACCATGCGTGTATTTTGATGTTCTTGTGTTGCAGAGAATCCTTGACTGATAATATTAGTCTGCTGAGTAGCAAAGCGCCACAGAGCTCGAGACGCGGTAAGGATTGCTGCTTCAGCGGAGCTACTCTGGTTTTTCCCGCTATGAGTGAAACAGATACGGTGCCATCTGCTCGTACCACTCTGCTGTAGATGACTGCGGAATATGCCTTAATGGAGGCATCTGAGAATCCATGCAGTTCGATGTGATCCCCATTGTTTTCTACAAATCGTGGCAGGCGTAGTTCTTGAAGTATGTATAAGTCGTTACGGCATTTGTTCCACCAGTCAGTAATTTTTGGAGGAAGCTCCGTGTCCCAGCCGAGATCCAGTAACCACAATTCTTGAAACAAAATTTTAAGCTGCACCACCACTGGCGACAGAATACCCAGCGGGTCAAAGATGCGTGCCACGTCAGAAAGCACTTGGCGTTTGGTGTTGTCCGGGTTTGGTGTAAGGCAAACTTTGTAGGATAACGTATCCTCTTCTGGATTCCAATGAATGCCAAGAACCTTTGCTGTAGGATTGGATCCTTTGTCTTGTACCTCGGTTGTAGAAGTAGCTCGGTCAGTGATACGTGATGAATTGGAAACCCATTTGCCAAGTTCCATGCCTGCACATTTCATTAATTGGATCAGCTCTTTTTGATTGCGAATTAGCTCTTCTTCTGTGTGTGCTCCTGTCAGTACGTCGTCCACATAAAATTGCTCCTTCAAGATCCTTGCAGCTGTGGGAAACTCGTGTTGGTGGTCGTGAGCTAACTGATCCAGGACTCTCACTGCCAGGAATGGTGCACTAGACGTGCCGTATGTTACCGTGGAAAGCTCATAGTGCTTGATAGGTGTGCTTTCGTCTTCTCTCCAAACAATACGCTGATAGCAACAATGGTTGGCAGCCACAAAGATTTGTCGATACATTTTGACAATATCTGCTGAAAAGACGAACTTGTACATTCTGAAACGCATACAAATCAAGAAGAGGTTTCGAAGAATGCTGGGTCCAATGTGTAGAGCATCGTTTAAGGATTTTCCATACGTATCCTTGAATGAGCCGTCAAATACTACCCTTAGCTTTTGGGTAATTACCGGATGATGAGGCAAGTAAAAATTTGGCCCTTTGTCAATGTCTCCTGGTGATAATTCCCGCATGTGACCTAACTGTAGGTACTCACGCATAAATTGTACGTACTGTGAGTGCAGATCGGGGTCCTTCTTTAGGCGGCGTTCTACACCCCTGAATCTTGCAAGTGCTCCTTGTAATGTATCCGAAAACTGTTCGTTGGAGTTTTTGAAAGGAAGTTCGACGATGTAACGCCCCTTTGAGTCCCGAGAATGTGTTTTCACAAAGTGCTGTTCAACTTCGTCGTCCTCTGGTTTTCCATGGAATTCCTGGTTGACATCCTCCAGCTCCCAAAAGCGCCGAAGAGTTGAGTCAATGTCAATAGCCGTGTGCATTGTTGTTGTGGATGAATAGCCGGTAGTGATGATAGATGTTATGACCCATCCAAAAATGGTCGAAATGGCGATGATGTTGCCCTGAACGTCGAACATCTTTTGACCGGTGAACACGGTCCAAACGTAATCACTGCCCAAGAGAATATCGACTGGCGCCAACGATTGATAGTTAGAATCCGCAAGCTCAAAGCCAGCGAATACCTTGAGTGCTGAGGCGTCGATATCGTGTCTTGCTAACGTGGAGGTAATTTTGCTGAGTACGTGTGCACGTACCTTCATTGTATGATCGGAGATCCTTGACTGCATGTCCAGTGTGCTGCAGCCTCTAGTTGTCTCTGCCTTGATCGATGAAATTCCAGACACCAAAATGCGTGAGGGCGAGCGTGACAGACCAAGAGCCTGTACGCACCTCTCTGAGATGTACGACAGTTCCGAACCACTGTCCAAAAGTACCCGACATGTAGTGTGCGATCCTTGTGCGTTTTTAACAAACACCAGAGCTGTTGGCAATGCACTTTTCCTTAGCCCTTGGGGCCGTGTAGCCGTTGTTGATCCGTTGCACAAGGACTCAACTGTGGGAGCCACTTGCGCACGAGCAATATGGCTGATGGTCCCCGCAGCCTCTTCGGGAGCGCTTGAGATGTGCTTTTCATCAGTGTGTGGCTGTGTCGTGGTCACAGCGGCTTGCGATCCAGAAATATCTACATGTAGGAGAGAGTGGTGGCGATTATGGCAAAACCTGCATGTAAATTTGGATTCACACTTGCGTGATACATGCCCATGCTTAAGGCAGTTGAAACACAATGATTTTGCCTTAACAAATGTGCGTCTCTGCTCGATGGATGCTTCAGCAAACTTTGGGCAACCGTAGATTTTGTGCTCCTTGGAGTTACATTTCGCACAAGCATTTTCTTCCATCGATACTAAAGCGTGTGACGAACGCTTTGCTTTGCTTGGTTGTGGGCCACCCTTGAAGTCGATGTCCGAGTCACTTTTGCTGAGCTCGAATTCCTCGCAGCGTCGGTCTAAAAACTTGAGTAAATCATTCACAGACGGAGATTCAAGTTCCCGGCTTCCCTCAATCCATTTGCGTCGAGTTTCAGCGTCGATCTTGGCCAGAATGAAGTGTATGATCCAGCAGTCCCTGTTAGTTTGCCCTGCTGCATCCAATCCTCGTACAATCTCCGTGGCTCCGTCGGTCACCTTGCGCAGAACTGTAACGTCTGCCTTGGATGTCGAAGGGAGATTCACAAACGTTTCCAGCAGAGTGTTGACAATGTGACGTGGTCTGTTGTATCGATCAATTAGGCAACTCCAAGCAGCCTCGTACGCAGCATCCGTTATTGGCATATGACGAATCAAATCAGATGCTTCTCCCGTAATATACGTTTTTAAGTAGTGGAACTTTTGAATTGCTGTCAAATGCTGCTTGCTATGGATCGTACTCTCGAAGATGTTTTTAAAGGCTGGCCACTCCTTGTAGTCACCAGTGAACACTTTGATGTGAATTTTTGGCAGTTCGTTGTGCATTACATTTGCTGCCGAGTTTGCCCTCAAAAACGTTGATTGTTGCTCAGCTAAACGCTCATTCAGTTCCTGTTGTTGTTGTAGAAAACGAGCCAGGCTTTCGTTTCCCCATCCAGATGAACTTGATGCGGCATCGCCAAGGTTGCCAGATTGCCTACCGCCGCTGCCTTCTCTGTCGCTCTCATTAGATGATTGACAGCGCCGTTTGATGGTGTGAAACAATGTGTTTGCTTGCAAGTACTTATCCTCGTATCTCTCGTTGTCGATGGCTGGATCGACATACCCCTCATTTTCTTCATAAAGGGCCATTTGATCGCTAATGGTCTCAAACTCCTTCCAAACGTTGTTGAGCCTTTCCAATGAGACTGTGATTTCATCAATTTCCCAGTTTGATCCCGCACGTGGATCTTGTGACGCCGTTAGCAAGCGCGTAATACTTGCCTTCGCACGGCTTCTTGCTGCCTTCAAAAGCTTTAATTGATCCATGTTAATCAATTGCTCGATCTGGCTCGAATGACCAAATATATGGTGAAGAATAAACACGGTTTATTTCCGATTTGAGTGGACTGTATCTTAAGCTTTATTGAACCGACATGTTCCGCTGTAGTCGTCTTACTTATACATACATAAAAAACCAAAAAATCTCATAGTGATACAAAAAATACCTAAAATACTAAAAAAGGGCAAAAATACTATTTTGCATGGCACAAGTATAATATTTTGAATTCAAATTGTGGATGCATTCCGTTCATCAACAATCATCAAACCACAAAGTTTTCAAAAATACATAAATTTTATTTTACACTGATTGAAATGTTAACAGCCATATACATTAAACTATTATTGAGATCTAATAGAGTCGATGGGGTACCCCCAAGGATGATTTTACATGAAGTGAACGCACATTCTGCCAGTTTTCCTTCAGCAGAGATACGAGAAAATTGATCGATAAGCTTATGTTTTGGGTCAGTTCCTCTGTGTGCATGCCAACATGTCCAACATTAACGGAGAGACTTGCCATCTTCTTCATCAGCAATTTCTTGGTGGACAGTATCTTGATTTTGGTACTCATTGACTCCCTATGAGTCAGAGGAGTGGGAAACTTGCCGGCGTTGGTAAGACCAGGACCCAGTAGCTTAGGAATTTGTTTAATAACCGACTCGGATGCCAAGAAGGCATCGTAAGACTTGGCCAATTTCTTAACCAACTTCGGATCCTTGTTAAGTTTCTTAAGTGCTTCCACATCCAAGCAATGAACTCCAATGGCCTTGGCCTGACAACAATGCTGTTGATCTCCGAGGACGCACACCTTTAACTGTGGAACTGCGAGGTGATGCAATAGCACACTTCCATAGAATCGCTTGCATTTTTCGGGATCGTAGTCTCTGAGTCCAATCTGCAGCTCCACGGATTCTTGGCGTTCGCTTTCTTTGCCTTGTGAGACCTGTAAAATATTTTTGACTGCCACATAGAGCGTTTCGCGGGATATTTTTGATGTCATATTTAATGGTTGAATGTGTCCGATATATTTTTAAATTTTGGGAGAATATTCTCAAACGAGTTGTTAGCACAAAATGTAAAAGGAGTTGTAATAAAGTAGACAGCTAAATGATGGAGATCTTGAAAAAATAAAAACGGTTTTTATCTTGCTAGTTTTATTAAAATAAGTTTCAGTTGTGGATTAACAATTTATCAAAATGTGCACTTTACAAATAATTAAATAGCTTTAAGAGTAAGACTTCCCAATTGATTAATTACTAAAACTATTCAAATACTAATTTTAGTCAATTTAATTATTGCGTGCCTGATTTGAACAAAATTAACTTATTTCATTAAGTCATAAATCGCTTGGCGAAATTCTCTTGATAATTGCAATTCCTCGTGTCATTATGGTCCCAGGCTGTGGATAATTGATTGGCCAAAACTGAAATCGATTTACCGGCTTCAGGGTGCAGTGCATTTTGCCACCGGCCAGATTGGAATTCGCAAATGCCACACACCAGATGGCAGATGCCACTTTCCACTCGAAATTCAGCAGCTCTGCTGGTTGAGTTCAGCAGTTCAGTTCAGTCCGGTTCAGGTTAGCTGGTTACGGTTCCCTTCGGATGGGCTCACTTCCGCCCAGTTTTGCGCTAATTAGGGAGTGTTGCCGCCAGGTTTTCGGGACAGCACTTTTGCAGCGTTGACAACATTTGTCGTCCTGCGCCAGAGTGCAGCTGGAAATGCAGACTGGGCTTTCTGGCTTGTGTGTAATTATAAACGAAATTATAAGCTGCGGCCGAACATCGTGTGCGGCGGAGATTAAAGTGGAAATTGCAATTCTGGCTGCTGTCTGGTGTGATCAAGATCCCTGTAACGGGAGGATGTGCACGGACATCACGGCCGCGATGAGGATTTGTTGCCTGCCAGTTGTAATTTACACATTTTGATTGCTCCCGACTAAAGGAGGGAATCACCTTCTCGCACAATCCCCACTCAGCCGCCTTGTCGCCTTCGCTGATAACATTATGCCGCATTTTTCTACAGCTTAATGCATAATTTGCGTCCTGGGAATAACGACAGCCAGTAGCAGCAAGACACTGGGAGTCGATATCACTTTAAAAAAAACTGAATTTTATTATTATATATTCTAATTGGAAAAATAAACTTCATCATCTTATTTGCATCCTAAAATGCAATGCTCTTTAATAAAACTAATAAATAAAATTATAAATAACATTAATTAAATAAAATAAACATTTTAACACTTTCAATGTAAATATTTTGAACTATATTTTTGTCGCTACTAAAAAATTTAAGATTTTTATTAATTTACTTTACTGTTGTTTTTAAAATATATATTTTTAGAACGAGTAAATTAGTTTAAGATATAACCTTTCAATAAAAATGTAATTTCCCAGCTTAGTTAAAAATTAGGTAGTAGTTACACAGATAAAAAAATATCCTGAATAAATCAAGAATATTTTGATTGAATATAGAACGCGTTTTCTTGAAATTTTTAATCACGTTTCGGGATTAAAAGGTTAAATTAATCCCGATTCGGGATTAAAATGCCACAGTAATCTGAAACGTTCTTGATTTAAGCTTAAAAATTCTTAAAAAGTCAATTTTTGCTGAGAGCGAGAGCAATCTCTCTCTCGTTTGATCTCTCTCGCATGGTATTCCTATATAAGGTAGTCTTCAGTATTCTTGGGAACTCAAAGCATTTGGAGAGGCATGCGAAAGAAAGAGATAGCAAGTTCAATAGTGCGCAGTTATCTTAAAAAGACCACCTTATGTTCTTCAGTTAAATGTACCATGCCATGCTCGGTGCGTACATTTTGGCAATTGAGTCGAGAACGTCGATAGAGCAACAGTGAAAAGTGAACGTGAAAGTAAAAATGTGTGAAACTTCGGATAAACCTGCTGAAGGAGTTTGAACTTGAAAAAGTGCACGACTATCTAATCGGTAAGTAGTACTTACTATGTACATATATAATATATATATATATGTATGTATATGTATATACTATATATTAAGCTGAGTTGTGTATGTGAATATGTATATGTATGTACATATCTGCAAGTGTGGCCGGCAGACAGAGAGCAAATGCATAAAATAAATTAATTATAATATTTGCGTGTTATCTACATATACATACATACATACATATGAATGTGAAGTTCAAAAGTGCTGTCAAAAATATGTTTATGGTTGTAGTTTTTCCTTGTATGTACATACATTAATACATACGAAGAACAGTACAGTTCTGTATTTGCGACATATGTACATACATAAGTACATACAATTTTTCGTGGAAAAACTCTACAACCTTCTGCAGCTTTGCAGCTTTATGCGATCGTGAACGGATATGCACGCTCTGGAAAAAGTTGCGTACGAAAAATGTTTATACGCGACTGAGTTGCCGAACGCGTGCTTGTCAGAGCACGATCGCATAAGGTTCTGTATTTAGCGAGCTCTGAGTCGAATGTGAAGGGAAAGCTGCAGACGAAAAAAAGTACAGTACTGTATTTCTATACGCAAGTGCGTTGCCATATGCCACATATATATAAATGTGAGTATGTACATACAGACATACATACATACAAATGTATGCAGAAATTACAGTTATATATAGCTTTTTTTCTTCAGCTTTACATTCGTCTCAGCGCTCGCTAAATACAGCCTATACAGTTATTACTTTAATTTATTTAGGTTTTAATAAGTTTCTCAAATTGGTTTTTATTTTCAGATTGAAATTGACTTTCAAATGCTCTATCCTGGCAAAGGTCATTTGCTTTTGTCGAAGTGGGAAGAATTCAAAGTCAAAATTTTGACTCATTACTCAACCCACCTTCGTAACGACTTTTGTAAACAACAACTGGCAGTAGCAAAGTCGTCTACAAATAAAGGTAATTATTATTATTATTAATAAATATATTTGTTAAAAAAAGTTATTTCTACATTACAGATCTCCAAGACTTCCTTGTATCGATATTATTAAATGGCATTTTGCCTTGTGGTTCGCGCTTTAAAAATAGCGAAAACTGCAAAGCTACAAAAAAACTGACGATTGCGGATTCCCAGGAGTCTTTCGTACTTCAAATAGAGACCCTGAACAATATACGCCCTAAGATAGACGAACTAGTGAATAAGTTCTATTTAAAAAAAGAATCCTTGCAGCCATTTCTTACTATAACTAAACTAAAAAATAAAACCATTTCAAAATAAAATGTATATACCAAAAATTACCAATTTTAAAACTTTTTGGGATAAAATCAGGAATTTGGGGATTAAACATTTTAAGAATAGTTGGGATTAAAACAAGAATTTTTGGAATTAAACATTTTAAGAGTAGTCGGGACTAAATCAAGAATTTTCGGAATTAAATATTTTAAGAGTAGTCGGGATTAAAAGAAGAATTTTCGGGATTAATTATTTTAAGAGTAGTCGTGATTGTATCAAGAATTTTTGGGATTAAAAATTTTGAGATAGTTGGGATTGAAACAAGAATTTTCAGGATTGAAAAATTTAAGTACGTTCGTACCATAAATAAGAAAATCCGTGATTATCCCGATAATGATACCGTTTCAGATTGTTTTTGCCAACTTTAT
>NW_025335152.1:0-12605 GCF_018152115.1 Drosophila rhopaloa | reverse complement strand
TGTTGAACTGAAAACTTTGTAGACCAGCGAGCGAGACGAGAACTAAGACAATATTGAGTAATTATCCACTTTAATGACGCATGATCTGTAATTATCGTGAAGTCCAGACCTTTAATGTATTCCCTAAGCTTCTTTTCGGCAAAAACAACCAAGTATTATTTTTCAGTGACATGATACTGTCTCTGACACTTGCCACTTCCTCGCCCTTACTATTAGTCTGCATCAACGCCGCTCCAACACCTGTATCGCAGTGCATTGAGATGGCAAAGCGAATTTTGAACTATGTAAAGATTCGAATTCCTGATGGGCTGTTTCTGTCTATTCAAACTTTGGCTTAGACTTAAAGGTATCTGTCAAAGGAGAAGAAATACCAGCGTAATTCTTAATAAACTTACTTGGTGATACCACCCTGTCATACAAGCAAGTAACCTGCGAACCTTTTTAACTGATCAGGGTATCAGAAAACCTTTTACTATCGCTATTTTGCCGGGATCAGTTCTAATTCAAAA
The DNA here is from genome assembly GCF_018152115.1 of Drosophila rhopaloa. Classification (NCBI taxonomy): domain Eukaryota; kingdom Metazoa; phylum Arthropoda; class Insecta; order Diptera; family Drosophilidae; genus Drosophila; species Drosophila rhopaloa. The sequence goes on along the minus strand of NW_025335152.1, from coordinate 12,096 downwards.
TCACATATTTATTCTCTCGTCGGCAAAACTTGTTTTTTTCGACGTTGATCGTGAGATTAACGTGAGTTAGATGGGAAACGACTATTGATAGGACATTAAGATGACGATTTAATGAGTCAGATATGATCAATAAATCATACACATATATAAATATTTCGTTACGCACCTGTACTGGCAATACCTTGTCATCAAAAGGTGACATGGTACAGGGGGCATTGGTTAAGCCAAATGGCATAACCACAAACTGATAAAGAGGACGACCAGAAACCGTAAAGGCAGTTTTATAGCGAGAATTTTTATCTAGTGGGATTTGCCAACAAGCATCTTTCAGATCAAGACTTGTGATGTATTCTGTTTTTTCTAATATACTCGGAATGCCATCGATTAACGGCATTAGATATGCATCTTTTAAAGTAACCTCGTTTACTTTCCTACTGTCAATGCATAATCTAACCTTTCCTGGTTTTTTTCACTAAAACGACAGGACACGACCATGAGCTTTTGGATTCTTGAATCACTCCAAGTGCAATCATTCGATCCAGCTCATCATACATTAGCTTCTCGGTCGCCGGCGACACGGCATAGTGACACTGTTTATATAGCCTTAGCATCGGCTACATCGATTACATGAGAGATTAACGAAGTTCTACCAAGTCCTTGTTTAGAAAATGAGGAAAGTAAATTGACCGTCTCCTGCAAGAGTTTTTGTTCATTAGTTACCTATATTTCCTTATCTCGCGTCTATCTTCTCGCGAATAGTGCCGTACGATACACGGCTGTGCCCGTCTGTCGGTTGGGCGGGTAAGTGGGCCGTGGGACTCCGCGCGTAAAAAAAAAAAATGATATAGGCAAGCTTTGAGTTATTAGATGTAAAGGAAGCAAATCAAAAACTGTCCAAAAGTCTATCCCGAGTTAAAGGTCTCCAGCCAGGGAGGGAACCAAATAAAAGATATATGTTACGCCAGTAGATATCTTTGGTGATGCAAATTGGAAATTAAAAGATAATTCTGGGTAAGAAAGTTCGGTTAGTTGATATATGCGCTCTGAGGGCCCGACTAATCGGTATTGGTCGCTTTGCAGACCATTTGTTTGCGTGCACCTTTCTGCGGTGCCCGAGATTGATAGTTTTTTTTGAAGCATTTGAACAACACTTTCTACAATTGGCCTTATATGTGTCTGCCTGGCCGCAGCCATAGCAAAATATTCTACGCTCTGCCACACACTCTTGGTAACAGTGCCCCTTTTCAGCGTATTTCCAACAGGATTTTCTAGGGCTGAAAGGTCAGTGTCCTCAACAGACTCGGATTCCTCGTCAGAGGGGACTTCGGATCCTGGTTGTAAAATGGCATTAACCTGTCTTCGAGGCATGGCTCGCGGTACAACTGTAGTAGGTTTGGAGTTTAAAACAGTTTGCACAAAGATTTCTCTAGTTCTAACTAAATGTCGTAAAGATTTAACACTTAAAGCTGGTTCATATAGAATTTCATGCTCTGAAAGTCTATCGGCTGGAGCGGCAATGGCCTCATAAAAGTCATCAAATGATTCATTTGGCCGCTGTTTTCAGAGTTCCATTTCAGTTCGGATGTTCCTATCTGTTCTGTCGTCCTTAAACTGCCCGCGCAGTGCTTGGACCAAATCTTCCCATTTTACGTCAGGTACACTTTTATGGTAGCTCCAAAACCACTCACTGGCAATACCCTTAAAAAGGTTACTAGCGTATTATATTCGTTAAGGCTTCGACGCGATAAATAAAATCTTCTATAGACATTCCTGACTTCCCATTAAATCTAAGCTATCAATTAGCCATTATCTGACTAAAGCGATCCGGACGAATATCTAAAGCTGCTGTATTAACCCTCAGAAAGTGATTAGGTCCATGCTAAGGGGTCTGACCCTTGTTAGGCAAATGAAATTGTTGCATCGTTGGTTGCTCTGTTTCAACAACAGACGGGATTCTGCCCGCATTTGTGTTCGAATCAGTATTAATTCGAAGACCATCAGAGATAGCTTGCACTAGTTGTTGAGTTTGAGTGGCCATGCTATCTGCAAGAATACGGGTCTGTTCTACCATAGCTACTCTCAGCATTTCAGCTATCAACTGCTGAATAGATTCTGCCATACTGACAACTACAGTGTCAGGCTGTGAGTTACCAGAGGCATGGGATGAATTTGCATCATCCAACTTAGGCATATTGAGCTGGTTTAAAGTACTCTCGCGTTTCTTCTGTGACCTGGTCTGTAGAAACGGAAGGCTTTCGTGCGTTTAAAGTGGTGGACCTTAAATTTTCAGATGAGGCTGATATGCTGTGATTAAGATTTTCGTGACAAATGGGACACTGCTTTCTAGTGCCGGCTCTAATGTTAAAGCACGCCCGGTGAAAATTATGGCCGCAAGTGGTTCCTAGTAGTTGCGCGTGATAAACAATTATTTCTCCACAAACATAACAATGTTTCCCTGTATGATTTAATTGAGATAAGTTTTCAGAGCTATGCGATGCTATCATTTCTTAGTGGAGTGAAGTACCTAACGTGTATATGAAAATAATAATAAATGATATATGTTTTACTTCGTTGAATAACTCAAAATAACAAAATAATTTGGAACGTTATGGGAGTCATGCTATCAGCTAGAAAATCGATTCATTTTTTTAATTTACTTACTTATATTAAGAATAGATAACTAAGAAAGGGAACAACAATCTCAAAAACGGCAAAATGTAAGCCGGGCTCAAAAATATATGAATTAATGATCTTCCACGGTTATAGTTCGCCAACTTAAGAAAAAGATTAAGTTAGGGTATTTGGGACAAATTGGGACAAGAATGGGTTTATTTACACCGCTGTGTAAGTAATTTTAAGGACTGGCTGCAGCTCTTTTCTCCACAAGTCCAGTTCTCCACATATATTACCCCATAGTGGTAAAGTTTGACAAGATGGTTTCAACTGCTAAATGACTACGGCGTTATCTCCATTAAAAGTTATAACTTTTCCAGTGGGTCTAAGTCAAAACGCAGCAGCTATAAGAATTGTTTGCCAGGACAGGAAATCTTCAAAGATAACCTGGATCCATAACATATTTCCAATAGCTAGGACAAAAGGAAAAGGTGGCGAAATACCAATTCGATCGGTCTAAAATAGAGGTCTGGTGTTTTGGCCAATTATTAATTTTTTTTTTTCGGGCCAGGCCAGTCTGTCCCCACGTTGGGCGCCACTTAAGATTATTGTAGCATGTAACCTGCAACAGGGTTGACGGTTCTTGCAACACGAGCTGATGGTGTGTGTATTCAAGGAAAGTTGCACGTGCTGGTTCCGGTTGTATGATCGGTGGAAGGTGGGGTTCTATAGAGTTCTTGTGCTACTTGCTCGAAAATTCTTTTAAATCTTAAAAAAAATCACGTGCTGAACTTGACATCGATCGGGGTAAAAGTACACGGGTTAACAAGAAAAGGTATCTTTCCTTAATATCCCATTTCCGGTTTATTTATGCTGGGCTGGTGTTATAGCCACAGCAGATGCTCACCCAACCATGATCACCGAATTTCAAAGTTTAAGATAATTGGTGATCCTATTTAAAACCGGCAAAGCTAACTCATACTCTTCTCACAGCAGAACGCATGACTCCCAAATACGAAAGGCCTAGAAGTTAATTTCTAATTTATAAGCAAAATATTTAATCATTTTAATTTAATTTGTAAACTCCAAAACATATGTTAAGGATGTTAATAAAAGCTGCGTAGAAAAACGTTATTTAATAATATTTAAAAATATAATAGAATATAATATGTAGATGTAGATTGATTTATAATAGATTTTGTGTTTAATTATGGGACTATATAAACTCCATTTTAATTTCAGTGTTTGTCTCGCTTGTGTTATAAATTCATTGTATAAATGAAATAGTTAATAAACAGCAAAAAAAATATCAATGAAATTAATTCAAAATATATCTCCAAATAATAATTTAAATTTAATGTATGCATAATAAATTTTAATTGCAATTTTGTATGTTTATTTTTTTATTTTTTTTTATATTGGTACTTGGGTAAGTACTTATCAAAATGGTTTAATTTTTTTACTTTTATATTTTTATAAGTGTTGAAATTTTAGTTAACATAATTTTTCCAAGTGTAGTCGTTGTAATGTGAGCGGTTAGTATTTACACTGATCCAAGACTGTAAAACTATGTGAGCCCTTGGTATTTACACTGATCAAAAACTGTAAAACTGTGTGAGCGCTTGCAGTTAGGAATGTTGTTTACGTTTTCTATTAAAATTCATTATATTTTGATTTCTCACTGTTTCCTTTCTGCAAACAAATACACATAATTAGCATTAAGTTTTTTTTCTGTTGGTGTAAATGTTTTATATAAATTAAATATAAAAGTTTTTAAATTTTATTTTTTTTTTCCAAAATTTTCTTGCATAAAAATTCACCAAATAACATAAATAATTGAAAAAAATAAATATAAAATAAATTAGTTTTAAATTCACCTACATTTTTTCTCCTGCACCGTCGAACGGGGAGATCTTTTACCGGTGGGTAGTAGTACTCTGTTAGGTGTCAAACGTTGTTTTGATGTTCATTTTTAGTTGAATTTGTTTGTGATAAGCAAATTTCTATAGTAAAGCATTTTACTTTTATTTTTACTTTTACTCTTTTTCACATTTCCTTGCCTGCAGTTCTGGTTCTATTTTTTGTGGGATATAAGTTGTTTTTGATTTCACTTTTACATTATTATTTAACAGAGCACAATTAATCCTAAAGACAATGATCTTTTTTCCTTTTTAACGCAGTTTTTTCTTCAGATATTATTTTCATTTAATTTGTTGATTGCCTATATATAGAATACGGGCCCAAACCCAACTGATCTTGGCCAACTAAAGGCATGGTAAAACTTTAAACACTTGTCTGCAAAGGCACTTATAACTGCTGGGCGGGAACTGCAGGTAATACCATGAAGCAGCTTGAAAGCGGTTCCGGTTTTAATAACGCCACTGACGCAGATGTATTGGTGCCTTTTCTTCATACAGCCTTTGTCAATTTTACAGTGCCAACTGCATATGAGCAACCAATGTAAGGCCGTAATTTTATGGCGGGCTATAAGGTTTTAATTTAATAGTGGAACTGGGTGCCTAAAAATAAGGGGACAGCTTATTTAGGTACACGTGCTATTTTATTTGTAAAGAATATTAAATACCTTTAACTAGCACCCAAAATCCAAGCAAAATTCAAGAAAATTACACGTATAGGTACGCGGTTTTATATTTCACTGAGCACAATATTATTTAATGAAAAACTGTACTAATTGGCAGTGAAATAATTTGTTATATATTTTTACTTCGCGCTGTTGGTCTTTCTAGTTAGGCAGCCACGAGGTAAAAGAACGACCAAAGAGGAATCTGATCATAGCTAACTGAAAATTTTTTTTAAAGCTCGTAGGCGTGGGTAATGGAAATAACTATTGGAAGTATGGTATAAATCAGATGATAATGATCTGGGCTTACTTTATTTTGAGCGTTACAAAACCACGGAAACATCCTTTTAGAAACAGAGTAGGCCAAGCGCATTACAAAACAAATACCCTTTTACGATTAAAAATGGAGGAAATGAAGTAGGTACTATTGCGGCCTTAACCACACAAATGGTGGGCGTGAAGGAGGATGGTTGGGAAAAAAGGGGTAGGGTAAATGTTCTCGAAACCGACTTCGATCGGCGTAACCCAGTAGCGAATATACCGCTACCACTAACGCGCCCACATACAGAGTACGAACTCAAAGAATCTTCGGCAGTGCCGGATTGTGTGAAGGAACTTTTAACCTTCGAGGGCGACTCCGAGAAACATGTTTCTTGGATTAATAGCCCAATCGATTATTAACGATTATGAGAAACCTCTGTATAGGTCAGTTCTCGTTCAAATTAGGCAGAAAATTAGAGGCAACGCCGACATGGCGCTTAATGCCTATAACGTAAAGGATGATGACTGGGATGAAGTTAAAAGGGTATTAGCGCTACACTACGCCGACAAAAGAGATGTCGGTACGTTAGAATATGAGCTAACGCAAATGACCCAGGGCAGTCAGAAATTAGAGGACTTCTACCTAAAAATAAATAACCATGTCTCCCTAATCATGAATAGGATAAAAAGCATGAGATACTCTACGGAGATAACAAACGCTTTCCTTTCTGGACAAAGGGACAAGGCTCTCAACGCCTTTATTAGAGGGCTAAGTGGCGACGCGTCTAGGCTTTTAATAATCCGTAAGCCTTGCGGACGTCCACGAAGCATACTCCATTTGTGTAGAGTTGCAAAGAATGGAACCAAGGAACCCTACACCAAGAGCGCCCTTATTCAAACAAACTTTTAACCAAGGTTACCAAGGCTATATACAGCATAATTCACCGAGATTTCCTCAAACACATCAAATTAACTACAGGCCACAGATGAGTCCAGGGCACAACTATGCTGCAAGTGGAAGCATACAATTCAGGGGGCTAGACCAGCAATTAAAAATGAGCCAAACCAATCAGGTCAGAGCTATAGGTCTAATTTCAACTCGCGTCAAGAAGAGGCCGGCGGCATCAAACGAAGTCGGAGCGCTAACTCCATTCTAAATCCCTTCTGTAAAGCACAAAGGCTTTACATCATACAGTCCACTTCATTCTCGAACCCCGCCCCCAATGAATACTACCAACAACAGTCTGGTAACGAGGCTGAGGAACTATCGGACCCACCTCAAGGGGTAGAACATTGTTCTCCCGTACAAGAAGTAGCCAGTGTTAGCGATGGGGAACCAAATTTTATGTCCGACGCCTCTCTAGTATACCATACATAGAGTATGGGACTAGAAATGGTGCTAAGTTGCAATTCCTCATAGACACAAGCGCTAGCAACAACTTTAAAAGCCCCAAAAAATACCGCCGGTTCCACAAAATTATCCCGTGTGAAATACTTCATATCGACGTTTTCACATTAGAAAAGAAAATTTATCTCAGTTGCATCGATAAATTCTCCAAGTTTGCCAAACTTTTTCCCTTGCAATCAAAGTCAGCAATTCATCTCCGCGAGACACTATTAGATGCACTTCATTATTTCACAGCACCTAGAATGATAGTGTCGGAAAACGATAGAGGTCTTCTGTGCCCAACTGTCCTGAATTATTTGCGAACACTGAGAGTTGAGTTATACCATACTCCTACTCAAAAAAGCGAGGTAAACGGCCAGGTAGAAATGTTTCATTCTACCTTCATGGAAATATATCGATGCTTGAAAGGCGAATATCAGACTTCTAAACCCACAGAACTTATACCTATTATCACAGTCAGGTACAATAACTCTGTCCACTCGGTGACGAAAAAAAAAACCCGTGGATATTTTTTTCAATCGTACCTCTAGAATAAATTACCAGGGTTTGTCCAATTTCAAACAGCAAACTTTTGAAGATATTCGAGGTCTCATAGAACACAAACAAACGCTAACCAACAACGGGCGCTATAAAAATAGAAGCGACCCAATTTCTTACGAACAGGGTGACACGGTATATGTCGCCAACAAACAGATTAAAACCAAAGAAGAGCAGCGATTCAAGCCTGAAGAGGTTCAGGATGACCGTAGGGTCACCATAAAAACAAGATCGGGAAAAATTTTTCACAAATCTCACTTAAAAAAGTAATTTGGGAACTCCTAAGGTAAAATTGTACTCTCGGTTTCCAGACCAGAAGGGCTGCCAACAGAATTTTTTAACATTTTACAACTGTTTCATAAGATAAGCATAAAGGGAAATGAGTATTAAATGTTTCACTAACTCATAACCTCCTCCAAAAATCAATTAAAATTTTAAGATTAAGCTGAAAAACGATACTATAGGATAAAGGGTAATGATAAAACACAAGAAAACACGAATACAGACACCTAGACTAAGGAAGAATAACGACTTAATTATAAGAATCTACATTTTCATATAACCTTCTGCTGACACTATAAGCGCGTCCGCAATCAATGTGGCGGCAACCCTTCATATTTTTAAATATGATTCACCGGTCGTCCCCTTACAACAAGGCAGCGTCTGGAGAGGCGTCTTTAAACTGGCTCACATCATAAGTCTAGGGCACATGCAGCAGCTCATCGACCAGATAGCAGACGAAGCGAAGTTAATCACGGACCAACGGATCGGCGCTTTGGTTCACCATTACCTGCAGCAAGCTTCAGAAGGGATCTCGCGCATGAATAGCGCACCGTCACGGAGGCAACGCTCGATCGACTGGCTAGGATCAGCTTGGAAATGGGTCGCGGGATCACCGGACAAATTTGATTGGAATGCCATTTTGAAAGAGGAAGACAGCCATCAATCCAGAAGCTGAATGACGTGATAGGGAAAGTCAACGCAATAGAAGGGGATTTCCACGTGACGACAGCCATTCTCCACAAGGCAATCATAATAGCGGACCAAGTCAACGAGATACTGAGAGCCTCCCAACTAGGAAAGACTGAAGTGGTCAACACAAACCTCTTGGACCACGAGGAAGTCGACACGATTCTGGCAGAGGTGGACAGACTCCCTTATCAAAACGTCGTGGAAGCAGTTGAGTTTTCCCGACCTACAATCCTCACAAACGGGACTACTCTCCTGCTAAAAGGAGGCCAAGCCGATTGTGATTATCTGAGGAACAACCAGGAAACAGTGGAACTCATCGACGACGGGACAATCTTTCTAACAAATTTCAACGGAACGGTATCGACTCCGACCAAGAAACACCACTTGGAGGGTTCGTACGACGTACAATTTGACAACGAAACAATTACGATTGGTGACCGGAACTACAGCAGCTCCTCGTCAACACACCTGATGGCAATGCCAGCCCTACTAACCCAAATAAAAACCACGGGCTTTACGAGCTTTCGTTGAAGTACGTCCACGAATTCAGCATGGAAAACCTATAAAGATTGTGAGTCATGTCCAATGAGATTTTGATATCTTTCTCAGTAGAAATTGTCACAGCAGTATACCTCGTTTGGAAAAAAGTAACGTCGACCAAAGGAATTCCTAAGCTGCGGTGTAGTATGCATGTATCATTGTAGCGAGTACCCACTGTACCGACACCAACATTGTATTACAGTGTACTTAAACAAATACAAAAGCGCCGGCCGCTAAACTTTTGCGGCCAGCCGAAATAAGAATGCGCCTCAGAGCCCAACTTATGGGAAGTGCTAGTGTCAGCATATTCCCATGGCCTGAGTGCAGACACATACAAGGCATGCAAGTGACGTATACGCAAATACCCTAGCTACCAAACCCAACATACAACCTGTATATCCAGAGATACCCATTATTCCAATTGTCAATAACATAAGCCCAGAGCCTACTATTGCAGTTATTCAAATCAATCCGACAAAAACATTTAACAATTGTCAATAACATAAGTCCAGAGCCTACTATTACAGTTATTCAAATCAATCCAACATAAACATTTAACCCCTCAGACATAAATCTTTCCCACGCCTTCGATCGGCGGCATCCGAATTATAAACACTTCACACGCCTTTATCGACGACGGCAGACATAAACAATATTCAGACCTTTAAACAAAGGGTCCAGCCTGAGAACCCATTCGTCAGCATAAAAGCTTTGGCCAATCCAAATTAATTAAACAAAAGATGCAGCCTAGAAACCAACCCATCAGGCCACAGTTTTGACCAATCAAAATTATGTAATCAAAGTCCACTTTCGCTGCTCGCGCGCTGTCACCGGTAGAAGCCATAGTTATAAGAATAATGCATTTTGTAAAGTCAGTTTAAGATTGGGGATCTAACTTGAAAGAACTTTACCAATAAAGACTCCGCTATATATATAAAGAAAAAAAGAGAAAGAAAAAAAAAAATCGCTTTTTTTTAATATATTCCGAACCGAAAAACATAATTGGCGCAGCCGGTAGGATACAAGTAATATCCTCGCGAGTGACTACCTAAAAGGAATTAAAAAATTACTTCGCGAAAATATAACATTATTTGTATCCGCAAAACGAACCTACTTTAAAAATAAAAAAAAAAAAATTTTTTTAAAACAACATTAGTTAAATCACGAATGAGGATTTCTAGTGTCTAAACCAGTGAAAATAATCTAAATTATTTCACCTAAATACAACAACTAAAAAAAAAAACATTAAATATGGATCTGCCATCAACATCAGCAGCAGCAGCAGCCGCAGCATCAAAAGCTGCACAAACCCTTTCAGATGTATCAATGAACCATTTCCTTCTGCAACTGAAGCAGATAAATAAATTTAATGGAGACCCACTCTATTTGGCTCTCTTCATAAAAGAAGTCGATGAATTAGTCTACCATTATCCTACAGCATCAGAAGGCCAAAATCAAATTATACAAGCAGCCATCAGGAACCTCCTAGTTGGACAAGCCCGATCACTCTTGATGAGAAATGTACCACAGGACTGGAAGGAATTGAGAAGCCTACTTATCGGCGAGTTCAACAGCGCAACGCCTCCACATCGAATGATAGCCGAATTACGTGAGACTAAATATAAAAATAATTTACGTAAATTTGTTGAAGAATTAGAAGAACAGACAAGTAGAATATGTTGTAAACTTAGCTTAGATAATAATCCGTCAAACACAGTTCTAGTTTCGAGGACATTGAGTGATACAATAGCTGAAGTGATTCGTGAAAAATTACCAGTAAAAACTTTTATTACGTTGAGCAAATTTGATATTTCAACTCCTCTTAAATTAAAACAAGCTGCCCAATCTGTAGGAATGTTTGAAGAAAAATCCATAAATTATCGTTCGTATATGTCCCAAAACTCTCAGGATGACTATGAATTTCAAGATTTTAAAACATCAAAATCATTCTCAAATACAAAACCCAACTATCATTCGGATAATACCCAAGGGGGTAGATTCCAAAATAATAATTATCAAAACAAATATAACAACAATCAGCAGAGACAGAATAAGTTCGACTCTAATAGAAGTTGGGGTAACAACAATAATTATAATAATTCAGGAAATAATTATTATCCTAAAAATTCTCAAAATAATCAAGGACAGGGTAACCAGAGTACTCAAAGTACCAATATTCCCCAAAAACGTCCCCGAGTTTCAGAATCAGATCAACAACGCAAGTCTGAACCAATGGACACATTTGAAAATTTTCAGACAACAGCCTCGGACGAAACACAACAGCCATAAAAATCAAAATTGATAATAAACTATGCCTCTGTCTTATCGATACAGGATCAAGCATAAATTTAATTAACAAAAACTTCTTTGAATACCCAATTAAAAATAATTCTACTAAAATTGAAACTATAGGTGAATCTATAATTTTGAATAAATATATCCAGTTTAGTATCCCAAAATTATTTTCATCTAAACAAACATTTTATATAAACCACTTTTCAAATCATTATGACATTCTTATTGGAAGAAAAATTCTAGAAGAATCATCAGCAAAAATTGATTTTATGAAAAACACTATAGAATTAAATAAATATGAATGGTAAATATAACGGAAAAACCTAAACAAACTTTTTCAAATATAGTAGACGATGAGGAATATATTTATGCCTTACAAACAGATTTATCTGACAATAACATAAGAGACGTTTACTTAAATAATGAAGAAAAAACTGAACTTCATTATTTAATGTCAAAATATTTTGATATTCAGTATCATGAAGGTGAAAATTTGACTTTCACGAACGAAATCAAACACATTATTAAAACAAAACATGAAGAACCAATTTATAGGAGACCATATAGCTATCCTTATATTTACGATACAGAAGTAGAAAAACAAATTGAAGAAATGATAAGACAAGGTATTATCAGAAAATCAAAATCTCCTTATTGCAGTCCAATTGTAATGGTACCCAAGAAAAGGGATGCATCGGGCATACCCAAATTTCGTATGGCTATCGATTACAGAGGATTGAACGAAGTAACTATTAATGACAAATTCCCTATTCCGAACATGGACGAAATCTTAGACAAGTTAGGGAAATGTCAATATTTTACAATATTAGATCTTGCTAAAGGGTTCCATCAAATTGAAATGGACCCAGACTCTATTCAAAAACTGCAT
>NW_025335151.1:0-12340 GCF_018152115.1 Drosophila rhopaloa | reverse complement strand
TAACGTTGGTCAAATTTTTGACCCATTTTCATGTTGGTTATTTTCAAGTTTACGAGGATTTGTAAAAGGGTGACCCAAAATTGGACTTCTAGAGTCCATAACTTTATCAAATCTTATCCGATTTCAAAGTGGCATACCTCTTAACGTTCGTGGTTTGATTCTCAAAAAAACTGCATTCAAAATTTTCATTTTAACGTTGGTCAAATTTTTAACCCATTTTCATGTTGGTTATTTCCAAGTTTCCGATGACTTCTAACACGGTGATCCAAAATTGGACTTCTAGAGTCCATAACTTTATCAAATCTTATCCGATTTCGAAGTGGCATACCTCTAAACACTCGTGGTTTGATTCTCAAAAAAACTGCATTCAAAATTTTCATTTTAACGTTGGTCAAATTTTTGACCCATTTTCATGTTGGTTATTTCCAAGTTTCCGACGATTTGTAAAAGGGTGACCCAAAATTGGACTTCTAGAGTCCATAACTTTATCAAATCTTATCCGATTTCAAAGTGGCATAGCTCTTAACGTTCGTGGTTTGATTCTCAAAAAAACTGCATTCAAAATTTTCATTTTAACGTTGGTCAAATTTTTGACCCATTTTCATGTTGGTTATTTTCAAGTTTACGAGGATTTGTAAAAGGGTGACCCAAAATTGGACTTCTAGAGTCCATAACTTTATCAAATCTTATCCGATTTCAAAGTGGCATACCTCTAAACACTCGTGGTTTGATTCTCAAAAAAACTGCATTCAAAATTTTCATTTTAACGTTGGTCAAATTTTTAACCCATTTTCATGTTGGTTATTTCCAAGTTTCCGATGACTTCTAACACGGTGATCTAAAATTGGACTTCTAGAGTCCATAACTTTATCAAATCTTATCCGATTTCGAAGTGGCATACCTCTAAACACTCGTGGTTTGATTTTCAAAAAAACTGCAATCAAAATTTTCATTTTAACGTTGGTCAAATTTTTGACCCATTTTCATGTTGGTTATTTTCAAGTTTCCGAGGATTTGTAAAAGGGTGACCCAAAATTGGACTTCTAGAGTCCATAACTTTATCAAATCTTATCCGATTTCAAAGTGGCATACCTCTAAACACTCGTGGTTTGATTCTCAAAAAAACTGCATTACAATTTTTTATTTTAACCATAATACAATTTTTTACCCATTTTCATGTTGGTAATTTTTTATTTATTGAACTCAAAATGACGGTGAATAAAAAAAAATGTTACACAAGAAAAAGTTTGTGCAACATTTTTAGTAATTATAATGAAACCAAAACACATTAATTTACAGGGTTTTATTCCACTATGCATTTATCTCTTTCTCTACCCATTAATTACCCTAATTTCTCCTAACTATCAATCTTTACATCTATTTCATTATTGATTTCTATACTAGCTGATGACGTCAATAGGCCTACAAGCAAAGCTCATGCAGCATCGAAACATTTTATTTAATTTTTCTTTTTCTTCTAGTTTTTGGCACAAGTTGCAAATTAAATTTAGATTTCATGCACGTAACTTTGGGGAGCCATTGAGGCAGCAACGCTACAAGAACCTTAATTACTTGGCCAACTTGCTGCGGATGCTGTCCCCAGCCACGCCCCCTTCTTACACCAACCCCCGCCCCATTTCTCGGTGGGAGAAATGCCAAGAAGCATTTGAGAGAAAGGGGACAGAGTTGCGGCTGCAGGAGAAGGGAGCGAAATCAATACGCGAAACATTAACTCGAGCACTAAAGACACGCCATGGAGTCATTAAGTTTCCACCATGCCAACACAGAGAAAAAATATAAGTATTAAAGATTTAATATCATATGTTAATTAATTCATTTTAAACAATAATGTTTTTTGACATTTTAGTACAAACAACTTTTTGATTTATTAAAAAAAATCTTTTTTTTCTCAAAACAATAATTTTAATTTTTACTTAATTCTTGTGTTAATTTAAAACGACATTAATATTAGTTTTTGACTACAAATCTCTAATTTAAATAATAAATTCAAAAAGTTTTACTTGCTAGAAGAAAATAATTACTTTTTGATCAAGTATCAAATAATATCAATATGATGTTTTGACGAAATATAAGTAGAAATAGCATTATATTATTTAAGTATGAATCAATATTTTTTAATTTGCCTTTTCTTTTTAAAATGCCCTCCATATCGTAGATAAATATTTTAAAATATTTTTTCTCAGTGTCTGCACCCACACACACTGCAAGAACGAGGGTTTCTGCTCTGGTGTGATTAAAGCGGAGGAGGCTGTCGCCGCCATCATCGAACAGTTTGTCATAAACGGCGCCATATTGACAGCAAAAAAATTGAAAAAGGGCAACACAAAACTGCAAAAATTGTTGACATGGATAAAGGGAGAAAAAGAGGACAAGAAATAACTACAGGAGATGGTAATGAAATATTATCAATATTTGTCAATATTTACTCAACCAGAAAGTTCAGAGGAAAATTAAAAACTATAACGAAAAAAAGCGAATTACAGATGATAAATAAATCCTTCTGTGACGCCGTTTTTGTTAACTTTTCCATTTTAATCAATGAATATGTCACATAAGAAGTGGAATCCCTTTCAGCACTGTACAAAAAACGATAAATAACTTTACATTTCTTAGTTCAATGGGTTTCATTTCAAAAAGTCAGCATTAAACATTAAAAATATATGAATAATTCAATAAAAAAAACTTCAAAAAAGTTTAACATAAAATTCCTTACCCATGAAATGAATGCTTGTCAAATTCAAAACAAAAATGCCGCCTGAATAATTAACCAACCATTCGATTCAGCTTTTAAATCACCGAAAAATCCAGCTCGCAATAAATTTGAAATCAATAAATTTTTAAGTCGGAATATAAAACATTTCAAAGATAAATTTTATATGAAGAACATCAGGTTGGCATAGAATGTTCATGGATTTCCACTTGAGTCACATTTTTGAAGCAACCTTTTTTGGCTAAAACATTGCGCACAACATTTTACGACAAAGAAAAGTTTGTCTACCCCCTCGATCCCCTCTCATCATCAGTCTGCTAATTTCATTTCGTACGAGCACCCACAATATTTTTACACTGCAAAAAAACACATCTAAATATTTGTTTGTCCTAATATCGAGTTTTAACATTTTTAAATTTATAGATATACTTTTTAAATTGACTAAAGTAATAGGTTTAGTACTCAAATACCACTAGAATTCTAATGATAGACCTGTTAAAAAAAATAATGTTAAAAATGAAAATAAAAAAAAGATCTGACCAAAATCGGCTCAAAAAAAAGATTAAGCATAGATAGTTAATATCCTTATTTTAGAATAGAAATATGCTTAAGCGTTTTTGTTTTATCAATGGCTATATCACGTTGTATCTGGTTGATGTCTTATTTTTTCTTAGATTATTTTTCTATTTATCTTTTGCCGTGCAGGCTGCGATGAAAATGATTTCCCAGCTGTCGCCGTTGAGACAAGCTCATCAAATGTTTCCAAATCGATTCCACCATTTAAAGCATATTAGACCAGTCAACACATGTGTGCGTAGGAGAAAGAGAGAAAGTGATAAAAATAGAAAGCGGGAGCAGGGGGAAATCCTTGGCAGGATGTGCGACACTCGGCGCTTTGAACTTCTCAGGAAAAGCCTGAAAAAATAGCCCTTGCGAAGTGTCGTAATTTAATTAAGTTTCGCACCAAAAAACAAGCAAAACAAAAGTGGTAATAAAGGAGGAAAGGCAAGGAAAAAGTATAATAATTACCAGGAAAATTGCATAAAAGAAGGGCGGATAAAAAACAGACAAGAGGACATTGATTACTGCGGAGAAAGGCAACTTTTCCGCGAAATTCTGTGCAATTTCAATGAAATTTACTCGTTATGGCAAATTGGCGTCATAAATATGAACATTAATTGCGATATTGCAGAGCTTGTTAAGGTTGCGGATTAGGAAATGATGGCTGGTTAAATCGAATCCGTTTTATAAAGTAATTAAGTGATTAGCGTTAAATAGAAATCGTTTTTGCTACACCTATCTAAAATTAAACGTTGCTAATTGTGCAAAGGGATCTGTTTAAGTATCTAATATTAAGAAAATTACGGTCATCTAAATGTAATCAGTATAATTTTGCTTTTAAAAAATGTTAAAAACTTGAAAAATTAAACTTAAGCATTTGGGCCATAGAATAACTATTGAGCGAAAAATCATCTTGATCGGAGCAGCGGTTTAGATTTTTTAAATCGAAAAGTTAATTTTAAATGTAGCCCCCAAATTATGGGGGATATGGAAATTTCTTTTTGATTTCTAATTAGGCCTTTTCAAAACCTAAAATTCGGAAAAAACCAAATATCGAAATTCCAACCAGTTTAGAAGTTAAGCTTAAATACATCAACTTTTTTTTGCTCAGAATAATGGATGTTGGAGCTGTTTGGGGCCACTGGGGGGACATATCGGATCTTAGTGGGCGCCCACGCCCCCAATGGAATACTGTGAAAAAATTTGGCTGCTCTTGCTCTTACGGTTTGGGCTGTGGCCGTATCCCCTTAAAAATCGGTCTTTCATTTTATAATCTTTAGGGATGAAAGTGATCCAAGTAAAAGTCGTGAGCTTGTATACTTTTTATCAGTTACAATGTTATCAATGCAATTTTAATTTGCGCACAAATATGTATACTTGTTTGTAAATTGGAATTTGTTGTTTTCAAATTTCTTGTTTTGAATGAAACGAAAACCTTTGTACACACAGTAAAAGATTGGCATCCAATACAAAAACAGCAAAGTAACGTATTATTTTCAGATTCCACATTTGATCGATAAACGGGTATAATAAATCATTTTATTTGTATTTAAGCACATTATCTACTTTCGAATAGAAACATACACACATTGTATGTATGTACATGTATTGTACATATAAGCAAATCAAAACATATCCAAATATACATATGTACATACGTATTTGGTCAAAAGTTCGAATCTTAAGATTAATATTTAACTTGGAAACATTTTGGCTTTGCTTACAGAATTTGTAGTAATTTTCTATTTTCTTCCATGGTGGAAATTAAATAAGGCTCTTACTTCTGCTACAAAATGAAAAATAAAACCTAAGCATTTGATCCACAGGACTGACTATTGATCGAAAATCATATTGATCGGAGCAGCAGTTTAAGTTTTTAAAATCCTAAACAAATTTAACTTAAATTGCCTCTTTTCCCTCCCCTTTCCCTGCAGCACTACCCCTCCCCCTCATCAGTTTTCTTGGCTGTTGCTCTCTCGGCCGTCGCTCTCTTGGCTTCTGGGTTTCGTTCTCTCGACAGGCTCCCGCAAAATACAACGCAATGACTTAGAAAATCTAAATAAATTCGTTAAAAATACTTAAAAAATGTTAAAAACTTGAAAAATTAAACTTAAGCATTTGGGCCATAGAATAACTATTGAGCGAAAAATCATCTTGATCGGAGCAGCGGTTTAGATTTTTTAAATCGAAAAGTTAATTTTAAATGTAGCCCCCAAATTATGGGGGATATCAAAATTTCTTTTAGATTTCTAATTAGGCCTTTTCAAAACCTAAAATTCGGAAAAAACCAAATATCGAAATTCCAACCAGTTTAGAAGTTAAGCTTAAATACATCAACTTTTTTTTGCTCAGAATAATGGATGTTGGAGCTGTTTGGGGCCACTGGGGGGACATATCGGATCTTAGTGGGCGCCCACGCCCCCAATGGAATACTGTGAAAAAATTTGGCTGCTCTTGCTCTTACGGTTTGGGCTGTGGCCGTATCCCCTTAAAAATCGGTCTTTCATTTTATAATCTTTAGGGATGAAAGTGATCCAAGTAAAAGTCGTGAGCTTGTATACTTTTTATCAGTTACAATGTTATCAATGCAATTTTAATTTGCGCACAAATATGTATACTTGTTTGTAAATTGGAATTTGTTGTTTTCAAATTTCTTGTTTTGAATGAAACGAAAACCTTTGTACACACAGTAAAAGATTGGCATCCAATACAAAAACAGCAAAGTAACGTATTATTTTCAGATTCCACATTTGATCGATAAACGGGTATAATAAATCATTTTATTTGTATTTAAGCACATTATCTACTTTCGAATAGAAACATACACACATTGTATGTATGTACATGTATTGTACATATAAGCAAATCAAAACATATCCAAATATACATATGTACATACGTATTTGGTCAAAAGTTCGAATCTTAAGATTAATATTTAACTTGGAAACATTTTGGCTTTGCTTACAGAATTTGTAGTAATTTTCTATTTTCTTCCATGGTGGAAATTAAATAAGGCTCTTACTTCTGCTACAAAATGAAAAATAAAACCTAAGCATTTGATCCACAGGACTGACTATTGATCGAAAATCATATTGATCGGAGCAGCAGTTTAAGTTTTTAAAATCCTAAACAAATTTAACTTAAATTGCCTCTTTCCCCTCCCCTTTCCCTGCAGCACTACCCCTCCCCCTCATCAGTTTTCTTGGCTGTTGCTCTCTCGGCCGTCGCTCTCTTGGCTTCTGGGTTTCGTTCTCTCGACAGGCTCCCGCAAAATACAACGCAATGACTTAGAAAATCTAAATAAATTCGTTAAAAATACTTAAAAAAATGTTAAAAACTTGAAAAATTAAACTTAAGCATTTGGGCCATAGAATAACTATTGAGCGAAAAATCATCTTGATCGGAGCAGCGGTTTAGATTTTTTAAATCGAAAAGTTAATTTTAAATGTAGCCCCCAAATTATGGGGGATATCAAAATTTCTTTTAGATTTCTAATTAGGCCTTTTCAAAACCTAAAATTCGGAAAAAACCAAATATCGAAATTCCAACCAGTTTAGAAGTTAAGCTTAAATACATCAACTTTTTTTTGCTCAGAATAATGGATGTTGGAGCTGTTTGGGGCCACTGGGGGGACATATCGGATCTTAGTGGGCGCCCACGCCCCCAATGGAATACTGTGAAAAAATTTGGCTGCTCTTGCTCTTACGGTTTGGGCTGTGGCCGTATCCCCTTAAAAATCGGTCTTTCATTTTATAATCTTTAGGGATGAAAGTGATCCAAGTAAAAGTCGTGAGCTTGTATACTTTTTATCAGTTACAATGTTATCAATGCAATTTTAATTTGCGCACAAATATGTATACTTGTTTGTAAATTGGAATTTGTTGTTTTCAAATTTCTTGTTTTGAATGAAACGAAAACCTTTGTACACACAGTAAAAGATTGGCATCCAATACAAAAACAGCAAAGTAACGTATTATTTTCAGATTCCACATTTGATCGATAAACGGGTATAATAAATCATTTTATTTGTATTTAAGCACATTATCTACTTTCGAATAGAAACATACACACATTGTATGTATGTACATGTATTGTACATATAAGCAAATCAAAACATATCCAAATATACATATGTACATACGTATTTGGTCAAAAGTTCGAATCTTAAGATTAATATTTAACTTGGAAACATTTTGGCTTTGCTTACAGAATTTGTAGTAATTTTCTATTTTCTTCCATGGTGGAAATTAAATAAGGCTCTTACTTCTGCTACAAAATGAAAAATAAAACCTAAGCATTTGATCCACAGGACTGACTATTGATCGAAAATCATATTGATCGGAGCAGCAGTTTAAGTTTTTAAAATCCTAAACAAATTTAACTTAAATTGCCTCTTTCCCCCTCCCCTTTCCCTGCAGCACTACCCCTCCCCCTCATCAGTTTTCTTGGCTGTTGCTCTCTCGGCCGTCGCTCTCTTGGCTTCTGGGTTTCGTTCTCTCGACAGGCTCCCGCAAAATACAACGCAATGACTTAGAAAATCTAAATAAATTCGTTAAAAATACTTAAAAAAATGTTAAAAACTTGAAAAATTAAACTTAAGCATTTGGGCCATAGAATAACTATTGAGCGAAAAATCATCTTGATCGGAGCAGCGGTTTAGATTTTTTAAATCGAAAAGTTAATTTTAAATGTAGCCCCCAAATTATGGGGGATATCAAAATTTCTTTTAGATTTCTAATTAGGCCTTTTCAAAACCTAAAATTCGGAAAAAACCAAATATCGAAATTCCAACCAGTTTAGAAGTTAAGCTTAAATACATCAACTTTTTTTTGCTCAGAATAATGGATGTTGGAGCTGTTTGGGGCCACTGGGGGGACATATCGGATCTTAGTGGGCGCCCACGCCCCCAATGGAATACTGTGAAAAAATTTGGCTGCTCTTGCTCTTACGGTTTGGGCTGTGGCCGTATCCCCTTAAAAATCGGTCTTTCATTTTATAATCTTTAGGGATGAAAGTGATCCAAGTAAAAGTCGTGAGCTTGTATACTTTTTATCAGTTACAATGTTATCAATGCAATTTTAATTTGCGCACAAATATGTATACTTGTTTGTAAATTGGAATTTGTTGTTTTCAAATTTCTTGTTTTGAATGAAACGAAAACCTTTGTACACACAGTAAAAGATTGGCATCCAATACAAAAACAGCAAAGTAACGTATTATTTTCAGATTCCACATTTGATCGATAAACGGGTATAATAAATCATTTTATTTGTATTTAAGCACATTATCTACTTTCGAATAGAAACATACACACATTGTATGTATGTACATGTATTGTACATATAAGCAAATCAAAACATATCCAAATATACATATGTACATACGTATTTGGTCAAAAGTTCGAATCTTAAGATTAATATTTAACTTGGAAACATTTTGGCTTTGCTTACAGAATTTGTAGTAATTTTCTATTTTCTTCCATGGTGGAAATTAAATAAGGCTCTTACTTCTGCTACAAAATGAAAAATAAAACCTAAGCATTTGATCCACAGGACTGACTATTGATCGAAAATCATATTGATCGGAGCAGCAGTTTAAGTTTTTAAAATCCTAAACAAATTTAACTTAAATTGCCTCTTTCCCCTCCCCTTTCCCTGCAGCACTACCCCTCCCCCTCATCAGTTTTCTTGGCTGTTGCTCTCTCGGCCGTCGCTCTCTTGGCTTCTGGGTTTCGTTCTCTCGACAGGCTCCCGCAAAATACAACGCAATGACTTAGAAAATCTAAATAAATTCGTTAAAAATACTTAAAAAATGTTAAAAACTTGAAAAATTAAACTTAAGCATTTGGGCCATAGAATAACTATTGAGCGAAAAATCATCTTGATCGGAGCAGCGGTTTAGATTTTTTAAATCGAAAAGTTAATTTTAAATGTAGCCCCCAAATTATGGGGGATATCAAAATTTCTTTTAGATTTCTAATTAGGCCTTTTCAAAACCTAAAATTCGGAAAAAACCAAATATCGAAATTCCAACCAGTTTAGAAGTTAAGCTTAAATACATCAACTTTTTTTGCTCAGAATAATGGATGTTGGAGCTGTTTGGGGCCACTGGGGGGACATATCGGATCTTAGTGGGCGCCCACGCCCCCAATGGAATACTGTGAAAAAATTTGGCTGCTCTTGCTCTTACGGTTTGGGCTGTGGCCGTATCCCCTTAAAAATCGGTCTTTCATTTTATAATCTTTAGGGATGAAAGTGATCCAAGTAAAAGTCGTGAGCTTGTATACTTTTTATCAGTTACAATGTTATCAATGCAATTTTAATTTGCGCACAAATATGTATACTTGTTTGTAAATTGGAATTTGTTGTTTTCAAATTTCTTGTTTTGAATGAAACGAAAACCTTTGTACACACAGTAAAAGATTGGCATCCAATACAAAAACAGCAAAGTAACGTATTATTTTCAGATTCCACATTTGATCGATAAACGGGTATAATAAATCATTTTATTTGTATTTAAGCACATTATCTACTTTCGAATAGAAACATACACACATTGTATGTATGTACATGTATTGTACATATAAGCAAATCAAAACATATCCAAATATACATATGTACATACGTATTTGGTCAAAAGTTCGAATCTTAAGATTAATATTTAACTTGGAAACATTTTGGCTTTGCTTACAGAATTTGTAGTAATTTTCTATTTTCTTCCATGGTGGAAATTAAATAAGGCTCTTACTTCTGCTACAAAATGAAAAATAAAACCTAAGCATTTGATCCACAGGACTGACTATTGATCGAAAATCATATTGATCGGAGCAGCAGTTTAAGTTTTTAAAATCCTAAACAAATTTAACTTAAATTGCCTCTTTCCCCTCCCCTTTCCCTGCAGCACTACCCCTCCCCCTCATCAGTTTTCTTGGCTGTTGCTCTCTCGGCCGTCGCTCTCTTGGCTTCTGGGTTTCGTTCTCTCGACAGGCTCCCGCAAAATACAACGCAATGACTTAGAAAATCTAAATAAATTCGTTAAAAATACTTAAAAAAATGTTAAAAACTTGAAAAATTAAACTTAAGCATTTGGGCCATAGAATAACTATTGAGCGAAAAATCATCTTGATCGGAGCAGCGGTTTAGATTTTTTAAATCGAAAAGTTAATTTTAAATGTAGCCCCCAAATTATGGGGGATATCAAAATTTCTTTTAGATTTCTAATTAGGCCTTTTCAAAACCTAAAATTCGGAAAAAACCAAATATCGAAATTCCAACCAGTTTAGAAGTTAAGCTTAAATACATCAACTTTTTTTGCTCAGAATAATGGATGTTGGAGCTGTTTGGGGCCACTGGGGGGACATATCGGATCTTAGTGGGCGCCCACGCCCCCAATGGAATACTGGGAAAAAATTTGGCTGCTCTTGCTCTTACGGTTTGGGCTGTGGCCGTATCCCCTTAAAAATCGGTCTTTCATTTTATAATCTTTAGGGATGAAAGTGATCCAAGTAAAAGTCGTGAGCTTGTATACTTTTTATCAGTTACAATGTTATCAATGCAATTTTAATTTGCGCACAAATATGTATACTTGTTTGTAAATTGGAATTTGTTGTTTTCAAATTTCTTGTTTTGAATGAAACGAAAACCTTTGTACACACAGTAAAAGATTGGCATCCAATACAAAAACAGCAAAGTAACGTATTATTTTCAGATTCCACATTTGATCGATAAACGGGTATAATAAATCATTTTATTTGTATTTAAGCACATTATCTACTTTCGAATAGAAACATACACACATTGTATGTATGTACATGTATTGTACATATAAGCAAATCAAAACATATCCAAATATACATATGTACATACGTATTTGGTCAAAAGTTCGAATCTTAAGATTAATATTTAACTTGGAAACATTTTGGCTTTGCTTACAGAATTTGTAGTAATTTTCTATTTTCTTCCATGGTGGAAATTAAATAAGGCTCTTACTTCTGCTACAAAATGAAAAATAAAACCTAAGCATTTGATCCACAGGACTGACTATTGATCGAAAATCATATTGATCGGAGCAGCAGTTTAAGTTTTTAAAATCCTAAACAAATTTAACTTAAATTGCCTCTTTCCCCTCCCCTTTCCCTGCAGCACTACCCCTCCCCCTCATCAGTTTTCTTGGCTGTTGCTCTCTCGGCCGTCGCTCTCTTGGCTTCTGGGTTTCGTTCTCTCGACAGGCTCCCGCAAAATACAACGCAATGACTTAGAAAATCTAAATAAATTCGTTAAAAATACTTAAAAAAATGTTAAAAACTTGAAAAATTAAACTTAAGCATTTGGGCCATAGAATAACTATTGAGCGAAAAATCATCTTGATCGGAGCAGCGGTTTAGATTTTTTAAATCGAAAAGTTAATTTTAAATGTAGCCCCCAAATTATGGGGGATATCAATAATTTCTTTTAGATTTCTAATTAGGCCTTTTCAAAACCTAAAATTCGGAAAAAACCAAATATCGAAATTCCAACCAGTTTAGAAGTTAAGCTTAAATACATCAACTTTTTTTTGCTCAGAATAATGGATGTTGGAGCTGTTTGGGGCCACTGGGGGGACATATCGGATCTTAGTGGGCGCCCACGCCCCCAATGGAATACTGTGAAAAAATTTGGCTGCTCTTGCTCTTACGGTTTGGGCTGTGGCCGTATCCCCTTAAAAATCGGTCTTTCATTTTATAATCTTTAGGGATGAAAGTGATCCAAGTAAAAGTCGTGAGCTTGTATACTTTTTATCAGTTACAATGTTATCAATGCAATTTTAATTTGCGCACAAATATGTATACTTGTTTGTAAATTGGAATTTGTTGTTTTCAAATTTCTTGTTTTGAATGAAACGAAAACCTTTGTACACACAGTAAAAGATTGGCATCCAATACAAAAACAGCAAAGTAACGTATTATTTTCAGATTCCACATTTGATCGATAAACGGGTATAATAAATCATTTTATTTGTATTTAAGCACATTATCTACTTTCGAATAGAAACATACACACATTGTATGTA
>NW_025335150.1:0-14774 GCF_018152115.1 Drosophila rhopaloa | reverse complement strand
AATTAATACTTTAGAACCGAAAGTGCTTGAAGGTGCAAGATTACTGACCGCCGAAAACCAGATATCTAGCTCTTGCTCTCCCGCCCCGCTCTTCACCGCTCAAACACCATGCAGTGAGCAATGCAAGACTCCAACAGAGCTTCTGCCGCCGAGCGCAACAACAACAACCACTACTACGACTACTACAACGATCTCTGTCGCCAACAATGCAATAACGATTCCACCCTCTTCTTGTGCTGCATGTAAAGCAACAACACAACCAAGTGCAAAAATCGGTGCAAACGGCAAAAACAAAGCTACGGTAGAAGAAGTGACAATTCTGCAAGCGGGTTCGGCCATGCAGACAGGCATGGATCGCTACATTTATATCTCCAAGCGCAGGCTAACACCCCCAAAAAACTCGGACGGCAATAAGCCAAAAAAAAATAGTTCCAACAAAGACCCTGAAAATCCCGGGCCATTAGATGAAAATAGATGAAAATAGAATAGCCCCAAGGAAACTAAAGCCCCCACCTATTTTTATTTGGGAGAAGACCTCGAATTCCCTAGTCAACAAAATAGTTGAGCTTGTAAGAAAAGATAACTTTCATATTATTCTGCTTGTGAAAGGAAATATAAGCGAAACTAAACTCCAAACCAAAACCGAAGACGATTTCCGAGCAGTGTCGAAGTACTTAAACGATGCCAAAAAGAAATACTACTCGTACCAGCTGAAAAGTTGCAAAGGTTTGCAAGTTGTGCTCAAGGGAATAGAACCCGATGTGACCCCCTCCGAAATTACAGAGGCCTTAAAAGAAAACTTTTTTTGCGCAAAAAATGGTATAAACACTATATTTACAAAAACAAGAAGCCGCAACCACTCTTCAAGGTCGAGCTGGAGCCAGACAGCAGAACTTTGAAAAAAACGCAGTGCACCCGATCTACAAGTTGGCCAGGAATACGGTCATACCAGGGCTTACTGCACCCTCAGGTCAGTATGTGTAGCTTGTGGAAACTGCCACGGCTCCGAACCCTGCCCTGCCAACAAGAAAGACTCTCTCACGAAAAAGTGTGTAAACTGCCAAGGAAACCACACAGCAAACTACGGAGGCTGTCCAGTCTACAAGATGATAAAAAGTCGGATGCAACGAGCAACAACGGCACGCTCCCTGAACACACAAAACACTTACATGAGATCACAAACGACACCGGAAGTTTTCTTCGCAAAAGCAGCCAGATCATCATTTAGCCCTTCAATTACCACCAACGGAATTTCATACGCCAGTGCTCTAAGATCAGGCACAGCTCACATAGAGCCGAAAATTGATAACATCCAGCAGGCCATGGGACAGCCACAAAGTAACATGGAATCTATGATGATTACTTTGCAACAAAATATGATGGAATTTATGTCCTTCATGAAAACCACCATGCAAACCCTTATGCAAAACCAAAATATTTCGTTACAAATGCTTGCAGCCTAGCCTTCGAATAACTCTGTGGAACGCCAACGGTGTTTCACGGCATAAACCTGAAATAACTCAATTTCTGAACGAAAACCACATCGACGTTATGTTGCTGGCAGAAACGCATCTCACCAGCAAATATAACTTTCAACTACGGGGATACACGTTCTACGGCACCGATCATCCAGATGGTTAAGCGCATGGCGGAACTGGCATCTTAATAAGAGACCGCGTCAAACACCACTTTCACCAACGGTTTACAAAAAATCATCTGCAAGCTACTTCAATAAAATTACAGTTGGGCAACTGGAACCTTGCCATTGCCGCTGTCTACTGCCCACCCCGCTTTTTAGTCTCTGAAGACCAATTCATGGACTTCTACAATTCACATGGTGAGTGATTCATAGCAGCAGGAGATTACAACGCCAAGCACACGCACTGGGGATCCCGCTTTGTGACCCCCAAAGGAAGGCAATTATATAATGCACTCATTAAAACATGCAACAAACTGGACTACGTTTCACCAGACAGTCCTACATACTGGCCTACAGATCCTAGAAAACTACCTGATTTAATTGATTTTGCTGTGAAAAAAACATTTCTCGCAATCTGATATAAGATATCGCTTTTGGATCTATTATCGGACCGCTCACCAGTGCTAATAACTCTTCTTCAAAACCCTGCCCTGCCAACAAGAAAGACTCTCTCACGCAAAAGTGTGTAAACTGCCAAGGAAACCACACCGCAAACTACAGAGGCTGTCCAGTCTACAAGATGATGAAAAGTCGGATGCATCGAGCGACAACGGCACGCTCCCTGAACACACAAAACACTTACATGAGATCACAAACGACACCGGAAGTTTTCTTCGCAAAAGCAGCCAGATCTTGGTCTGAGGAACTTGTGAGATGGTTCTGAAGCCGCCTAGCTGGGGCGACCGAGCGGGTCGCAGGTTGCGGATAGCGGACGACCTCACTCGAGGCCAACTGCGAATAAGCTGGCGGTGGAAATCAAACACGGAATCGTGGACGGAAACCCCAGCAAATAAGCAGTCCCGGACAACCAGCGGGTATCTTGCAACGAGGCAGTACCGACGATGCGATTTGTTCAGCCGCATCTAAACAGTTGCTTTACACAAACCCAATATCCCCCACACACCACCTACCCACTTCCTCTCCCAAACAACATCTCACTCCGGGCCGGACTACGGTGTAATCCGGACCGTGCCAAGAGTCAGCCTGGCTGGGGGCCCGGATCAACAACTAGCTCAGTCTCAAACGGTGGGCTCAGGGAGATGGCGACCCCCTGTTCTATCTACCGCCTTACCCGGGTAACGCGGATAAAAACACAAACAAAACAAGAAAGGAAAGCTAACTTCGGGCGGAGCCGAAGTTTAAATACCATTGCAGAATATTCTGCAAATTATATTCTCC
Organism: Drosophila rhopaloa; assembly: GCF_018152115.1. Taxonomy (NCBI): domain Eukaryota; kingdom Metazoa; phylum Arthropoda; class Insecta; order Diptera; family Drosophilidae; genus Drosophila; species Drosophila rhopaloa. The sequence continues at coordinate 11,896 of NW_025335150.1, read as the reverse complement.
AAAATTATTCATATGATGCATTCTTAATACTCATAAAAAATCCCAACTTCCTAACTTCAAAAACACCAAAGTTATGGCATTTCCAATCGTTCAGTTATGTATATGGCAGCTATAGAATATAGTCGGCCGATCCTAATGAAATTTGATATGTCGGATTGATTGGGCAAAAATAAAACCCATAGAAAATCCCAACTTCCTAACTTAACAAACACTAAAGTTATGGCATTTCCGATCAATCAGTTATATGGCAGGTATAAGATATAGTCGTCCGATCCTTATGAAATTTGATAGGTCGGATTAATTGGCCAAATATAAAACCCATAGGAAATCCCAACTTCCTAACTTTACAAACACCAAAGTTATGGCATTTCCGATCAATCAGTTGTATAGCAGCTATAGGATATAGTCGGCCGATCCTTATGAAATTTGGTACGTCGGATTGATTGGCCAAATATAATACCCATAGAGAGTCCCAACTTCCTAACTTAACAAACAGCAGAGTTATGGCATTTCCGATCAATCAGTTATATGGCAGCTATAAGATATAGTCGGCCGATCCCGGCCGTTCCGACTTATATACTGCGTGCAAAGGAAAGATGGGTGTGTGCAAAGTTTCAATTCGATATCTTTAAAACTGAGAGACTAGTTCGCGTAGAAACAGACAGACGGACAGACAGACGGACAGACGGACATTTCTATATCAACTCAGGAGGTGATCCTGATCAAGAATATATATACTTTATAGGGTCGGAGATGTCTCCTTCACTGCGTTGCACACTTTTGACCAAAATTATAATACCCTCTGCAAGGGTATAAAAACGGAGACGGGAACTCCACAAAAACCCGGCGCTGCAAAGACGAACGATGGTTCCACTGCAAGCACCAGTAGGGCTCAGAAAGGGCCCCATCCCAAACTAGGGATGTCGGGGGACAGAAAGACTGTCGCTAACGCCTCTGCTATGTGCGCATCTGCGCCAAAACCAGTGGTAGGCGCAGCAAAGTCGATCGGGTCACCCGCTGGTGCAAAGAAGAATTTTACATACGCAGAGAGACGGACTGCCGCCCAAACCCTGCGCTCACATGCCAGAAGCACTGTCGCCACGCCTTCGCCCGAATGGCTAAATAAGGTAGAGTGGGCAAGGACGGTGTTTCCCAACTATGGGCAAGAGAAGCCCCAACAAGAAGGTGCTCAGGCGAAGAGGCAACGCTCCATAGAGCTGCCCGGCCCGTCGGCGAAGAGATCGAAGATCCAGCCGTCGGACTCCTTTGCCGAGATCACCAAAGATCGGGTCCTACTTGGACTCATAGATAGGGGAAATCCGGAGAACAGGATCCCCAGAAACAAATGGAAGGCGGTTGAGTCCAAGCTGTCACTCATTTGCCTGCGTATGGTACGCGAGAAGCCCGGTTCAGCGCCTTGCTGTATGGACGCGGGCTGGTACCAGGGCAGCGTAAAAGTGGTGGCCTGCGATAATCACCGATCAGCTGACCTATATAAATAGGCGGTAGCTCAGCTCGGTGCAGTCTACGAAGGGGCGAACATAGTCGCACTAGATTGGTGTGACGTCCCCAGTAGACCGCGAGCCAGAATTTGGCTCCCAGCAGCAATCGCATCACCGGAGGACATCCTCTATATGTTGCAAGAATGCAACCCACATCTCCCCACAAAAGACTGGAAAGTCGTTAAGGTGGAGGAGCACGTAGGTGACGTAAACCAAGCGATCGTGGTACTAAATAAGGAGTCGTTCGCTCCCATAGAGGCTGCTCGGGGAACGCTCAACTATGGGTTCAGTGCCATACATATTAAAATATATAAAGGGGACTCTAATTCCTCGGGAAGTCCTGCCGGCAACCCAGCCGAGCAGGTGCTTGCGGAGGAAGTGGAGGCCCCTGGTGTGCCGGAGGACGGCTATTCAACCGACTCGTCGCTAAGCAGAGAGATGCGAGCGATGGGACCGGCAATCGACAAAGTGGACCTGAGCGATTCGGAGGCCGACGTTACTGTGGTGGAGGTTGCAGCTGGGGATGTCGCTAAGACTCCTGCAGATCAGCCTACATCACAGTAAAGCAGCGTCCGCTGCTCTTTTGCTTTGCCTGGCCAAAGGCGAAGCCGACGTGGTCTTAGTTCAGGAACCCTGGGTAGCAGGAGGCAGGGTTGCTGGACTAGGAACAAAAGACTACAAGCTTATGCTTGACCCCAAACAAGGTAAAATTCGAACCTGCATTTTAGCCAAACGGCATCTTAGTACATTTCTGCTTCACAACTACAGCAACGGAGACAACACAGCAATAAGCCTGGAGCTGCAAAGCTCTTTTAGGATGCTATCGGCCTACATGGCTTTCGAAAAGGTAGACCCCCCAGACGCGCTAGTCAGAGGACTGGTACAGGAATGTGAAGAGCTTAAGAAAGGTTTGGTGATAGGATGCGATGCAAATGCCCACCATACTCAGTGGGGCTGCCCTATCAACAACGACAGAGGTGAGTCTTTATTCGATTTCATTCTTAATTCGAACTTATTTCTTTGTAATAGGGGCAATACCCCTACTTTTATAACAAAAACGTGCCAAACGATCATAGATCTAACCCTGGCATCAGATTCACTCATAAGCACAGTCACAAACTGGGCTGTCTCCGACGAGCACTCATTTTCAGATCATAGGTTTATAGAGACAACTTTGTCCCTAGTGTCACCTGCGCCGGTCAGCTTCGCCAACCCCAGGCGGGCAAACTGGAATAAATACAAAGAAATTCTATCGAACTTCCTCCCCAGGAAGCCACCAGAAAGCACTCCTTGCACTCAGGAGCTAGATAATATAGTAAACAAATTCACAGAAGCATGCAACGCGGCATTCTCAGCTGCATGCCCGTTAGGGAAACCAAGGGGAAGGAAAAAACCTCCTTGGTGGACCCAGCAATTATCAATCCTCAGAGCCAAATGCAGAAACCTGTTCAACAGAGCGAAAGCTGCAAATGAGGACATAAACTGGCAAAGCTACAAAAAGGAACTAGCCACATACAAAAAGGCCATCAGAAAAGAGAAGAGAACTGCGTGGCAGAACTTCTGCTCGGACATTGAAAAGACAACTGATGCCGCAAGGCTCAGAAAAATACTTTCTAAGACAGCCGTATCCCTGGGCTATCTCCAAAAGGCTGACGGATCATGGTCGGACTCTAGTGAAGAATCCCTAAACCTACTCCTAGACGCTCACTTCCCAGGGAGCCTGCAAACAGGACATCCCCCAGGAAGACACACTGGAGAAGGAATAAACTTAAATCTCCTACTATCAGACCGTAATATAAACTGGTCCATTCATAGTTTTAAGCCATATAAATCGCCGGGACCGGACAATATAACACCGGCACATATTCAGCAAGCAGGAGAACTAGCTATAAACTGGCTGAGAAAAATATTCCAGACCATTCTTGCAGTAGGAGAACTAGCTACAGCATGGCGGGAAACGAAAGTCGTTTTCATCCCTAAGGCAGGGAAAGCCACCCATACTACAGCGAAGGATTTCAGACCGATAAGTCTGACATCATTCCTGCTAAAAATCCTAGAAAGACTGTTAGGTCTACATATTAGAGACATCATTGACCCGACGCAGATATCAGAGGCGCAACACGCATACACCAAAGGTAAGTCGACCGAATCGGCGCTACACTTGGTAGTAAGCAACATCGAGAAATCACTCAGTATACAAGAATACACCTTGATCGCCTTCCTTGACATAGAAGGAGCTTTCAACAACGTGCTCCCCACGGCAATAACAGAATCCCTCACTGAACTAGGGGTTGAGCCACCGCTGGAGGGGCTGATCCACAAATTGCTGATAAGCAGATTGGTCACGGCCACACTAGGGACCTCGACCCAGACTAGATTAGTGAACAGAGGCACTCCGCAAGGAGGTGTACCATCACCCCTTTTATGGAATATCGCGGTAAATAAACTACTGCGGATTCTTGAAGGAGGAGGCTGTAAAATAGTGGCATACGCAGACGATGTCGCTATCATCTTTAATGGTAGGTATTCACAAACGTTATGCGATCTTATGACCGCAAAACTAAAAACACTATCGGAATGGACTAAAAAGAACGGACTTGGGGTAAATCCCTCAAAAACGGAACTAGTCCTTTTTACAAATAGATACAAAATCCCAAAACTTAACCCACCCACTTTAAACAACTGTAATCTCTCTTTTAGCGAGCACGCAAGATACTTGGGGTTAGTATTAAATAAGCGTCTTAAATGGGGCCTAAACCACCAAGAGAGAACCAAGAAAGCGACCATTGCACTTTACTCTTGTAAAAAAGCAATTGGGCTAAGATGGGGTATGTCCCCTAAAATCGTCAATTGGATATACATAGCGGTAGTCAAGCCAATCCTACTATATGGAGTGGCTCTGTGGTGGACCGCTTTACACAAACAATGTATCTTAACTCCTCTTAACAAAGTACAGCGCATGGCGGCCTTGTGTATGAGTGGAGCCCTTCGAACTACCCCAAACGAAGCGCTGAATGCGATCTTGAACCTCCAGAGCCTGGACTTAGCAGGAATGGAAAGGGCGAAATCGGCAGCCATTCGACTAAGGGATACAGGGCAATGGAAAGCCCAACTGTATGGTCACGCTAAGATTCTTCAGCATGACAAATTGATCCCGCCAAAAACGGATCTATGTAAAACCCGTGAATACAATCACACGCCCTTCGAAGCTCTGATCCCAGGCAGGGAAGTTTGGGATCGTGGCCGACCGGGCTCAATAGACGCAATCTGTTTATATACAGACGGCTCCAAACTAGACGGACACGTAGGTGGAGGCATATACTCCGAGCAATTAGAGATCAGGCGGTCTTTCAGACTTCCTGACCACTGCAGTGTCTTCCAAGCGGAAGTGTATGCTATAATGGAAGCACTTGTCTGTTTAAGGGACTTAAACACCCAGAACAGACACATAAACATATATAGTGATAGCCAAGCAGCTATTAAATCAATCTACTCGGCAAATACAAACTCCCGAACAATAGCAGACTGTCGCACATCTCTCCACGAGATGGCTAGTCAGTTTACTGTCAGCCTTATATGGGTTCCGGGTCACCGGGATATCGTAGGCAACTGTATAGCAGACGAGCTAGCCAGGCAAGGCACCACCATACCTCTCCTTCCAGGAAAGGAGAATGTCGGCATGCCGATGGCTACTTGTAAGCTAATTATTAAAAACCACTTCAGCAAATTAGCCAACACTTATTGGCAAAACACACCGCAATGCCGAATCTCTCACCAGACATGGCCTGTAATTAACAATAAGAAAACATCAGAACTACTCAATTTCAGCCGCACTGAGTGCGGCATGCTAATTCGAGTACTCACAGGCCACTGGCTCGTTGGCGCACACGCCGGCAGGCTAAAAGCCCCAAAAAACGATTTTTGCAGAAGCTGCAGGGATGAGGAAGAAGAGGAAACGGTGGAACACCTACTCTGTTCATGCCCAGCCCTATGCAGGCTTAGACTGAAACACTTAGGATATCCTTTCATAAATGACCTGACCGAAATATCGCAGACTAACCTGAAGAGTCAAAGCTCTTTTATTAAATCCTCCGGATGGGGGACCTGCTGATCGACCAACCTACAGGCTGACTCTTAACGGATAGGGGACCCAAAAATAGAGATCATACGGTATCACAATGGACCCACAGAGGTCTAGGTGTACCAGGCTACAGCCTGGCAGCCGTCCTAACCTAACCTAACCTAAGCAGCCAGATCATCATTTGGCCCTTCAATTACCACCAACGGAATGTCTTACGCCAGTGCTTTCAGATCAGGCACTGTTCACATAGAGCCGAAAATTGATAACATCCAGCAGACCATGGGACAGCCACAAAGTAACATGGAATCTATGATGATTACTTTGCAACAAAATATGATGGAATTTATGTCCTTCATGAAAACCACCATGCAAACCCTTATGCAAAACCAAAATATTTCGTTACAAATGCTTGCAGCTCAGCAGTCCAAATAAACCATGCCTAGCCTTCGAATAACTCTGTGGAACGCCAACGGTGTTTCACGGCATAAACCTGAAATAACTCAATTTCTGAACGAAAACCACATCGACGTTATGTTGCTGGCAGAAACGCATCTCACCAGCAAATATAACTTTCAAATACGGGGATACACGTTCTACGGCACCGATCATCCAGATGGTTAAGCGCATGGCGGAACTGGCATCTTAATAAGAGACCGGGTCAAACACCACTTTCACCAACGGTTTACAAAAAATCATCTGCAAGCTACTTCAATAAAATTGCAGTTGGGCAACTGCAACCTTGCCATTGCCGCTGTCTACTGCCCACCCCGCTTTTTAGTCTCCGAAGACCAATTCATGGACTTCTACAATTCACTTGGTGAGCGATTCATAGCAGCAGGAGATTACAACGCCAAGCACACGCACTGGGGATCCCGCTTTGTGACCTCCAAAGGAAGGCAATTATATAATGCACTCATTAAAACATGCAACAAACTGGACTAAGTTTCACCAGACAGTCCTACATACTGGCCTACAGATCCTAGAAAACTACCTGATTTAATTGATTTTGCTGTGACAAAAAACATTTCTCGCAATCTGATATTAGATATCGCTTTTGGATCTATCATCGGACCACTCACCAGTGCTAATAACTCTTCTTCAAGGCCCGGAATTAATCGAGCACCCTCGCAGGCTGACGTCGCATAAAACCAACTGGCTGAAGTTCAAAAAGTAAGTAAGTTTCCACATTGAATTAACTCCACAGCTCAACATCAAGGAGAACATCGACTGCTATGCCGATGCACTGGAGTCTGTACTCGTCGCAGCAGCCAAAGTCTCAACACCACAAGGGTGGGATGGGCACACACCAACACAAAACTAACCTTGAAATCGAACAGCTTGTTCTGAAGAAAAGACGTTTGAGACGTGCTTGGCAAACCAGCAGATCGCCATCCTCAAAACAAAGTCTTAAGGAAGCTGGTCGCAGACTGACCAGGGATCTAAGGCAAGAAGAAGTAAAAGCACAACGCCAGTACATTGTGAAACTTACGCCCACCAGCACTAACTATCCCTTGTGGAGGGCCCACCCAAATCTAAGTGCGCCGGCCGAAACAGTAATTCCCATAAGAGACTCTTCAGGCAGCTGGGCCAGAAGCGACAAAGACAGAGCTTGTACATTTGCTTAACACCTTCGAAATGTTTTCCAGCCAAACCCTGCGACTAATTCATTCGCACTACCGTCGCCGTCAATTCGAATCGAATCTGAGACGGAGCCAATTCTGTTTTAACCAAATGAAGTTGCAAAAGTAATCAGCGAGCAATTAAAACCAAAAAAGGCCCCAGGCGGTGATCAAATAACTCCCAAAATGGTAATCGAACTTCCAAACTGTGCAGTTGAGGTTATTTGTAAACTCTTTAACGGGATTACACGACTTGGGTATTTCCCAAAAAAATGGAAAAAATCGGTAATCATAATGATCCCAAAGCCAGGAAAAGATCACACAATACCAGACCGATAAGTTTACTCTCGTGTCTGTCAAAACTGCTCGAAAAATGCCTTTTGACGCGCATAATCCCATATCTGAAAGAGCACAACGTTATTCCAGCACACCAATTTGGCATTCGCCATGGAACAATAGAGCAAGTCAACAGACTAACAACAGAAATACGGACTGCATTCCAGCTTCGGGAATACCTCAGAGCGGTATTCCTTGACGTTGCACAGGCTTTCGACCGAGTCTGGCTTGATGGCCTTATGCATATAATGAGAGTCAGCAAAATACCGATTGACCGAAAAACTCAATGCAAACGGTCTTCACATTTACTTTCGTTGTTGTGAAAAAGAAATAATATAATTTGTTTAATACAGAATTTTAAATTTATTTTCAAATATTTTTGTTAACAAGTTCCATTTTGATTCCATATTCCATATATCTGCAAAACAGAAGCTTAACGAAAAAAACGCAAAAAAGACCTTTTGCTCAACTGAATACGACAAAACGGTCTTGGAACCACCAGAACCAAACAGAATAGAAATAAACGGTTTCGCTCTGAGCGCGAGCGAGCTTTTTGTGTTTGTGGGGTAAAGTCCGTTGCATTAAATCAATTAGTTGTTTTTTTATGTTGATCCTGAGGTTTTTGCTTCGCGTATGTAGGTGTTTGTTATCTTATCACGAACACCACGATTTAAGGATCAAAACTACAAACGGGAAAACAAAGCCAACAGGAGTCAACCAGCAGCCGATGTCCCTAACTCAACAAAGTTGATAGTCAGTCTAGTTGACGAGCGGCAGTTCATGGGCGGAATGACAAAAAAATACCTGCCAGGAGACCACCAGCTGGTGACCGGTTTCATCTCCCCATAATAAACCTGAAAAGAATTAAAACAAAGAAAGAAAGGAAGAATCATATATATATTGATTATTTATCTATTTATATTATCTATTTATTTTTTTTTTTTGATTTTTCCAAATATCTTATTTCCTAAAATTAAACATTTATTTATTTCGAACATTTAATTATTTATTGAAAATTTTGTTTCTAAAATTATTATCTGTTATTACATGTTTATATATTTACCTGTTTATAATAAATTTGCTCGTGCTTAATTTAATATTTATAATTCCTCTTAAGTATTTATTTCTTTTGGTGATTTGTTTTGGGTTATATAGGAATTCTTAGGGAGATATATATATATTTTTTTTGCGATACGAAGATGCCGAATAACTGCGATCTTCGCTCGAAGGTTCTTCCAGCCGAGAAGGTGAGAAACTGTGGTCCACGGATGTAGATGAGGTTGCCGGGGCCGAACAGCCTAGTATATCGATGGGACTGCCAAGGACTCCGTTAGATCGTCTTCGTCAGGAGCTGCGCAGTGAACAACGCGGGTGGTAAACGTGTCATTGGCCCAGGCGGCAGTAGCAGCGTCCGGGTTGGATTGACACGGTGACACCAAAGGCTCCAAGTCTGGTCCAGAAAGGGGCGATTCCGAAGATCACCATCAGCAAGCACGATTGGCTCCCGTCAACGGCCACCAAGGGTTTCACCAAAGCCGCCTAGAAGGCCACTGGAGTCGTTGCAGGTAGAGAGCAGCATTCCAGGATATCCTCCGGATGGTGAACGACGGCGACACAACGAGTCCCGAAACTGGCTTATCGAGGACCGCAGGGCTTCCGATTTCCGAGAGGAGCCGCGTCAATATGCCAATACAGGGCCAGGTGGCGGCAGCCAACAGTTATGTTCCACTTTCAGAGCGACAGATGGTGAAAATTATTAAAAACGCAATGGATGTGCTGACGGTGGACGAATTGAAGGAATAGTGCTGCGAGGTGGATCGCAATTTTGGACGACGAGGCGTTATCCTCCTGCGGAGAAAGCCAGGGCTAGCGAGGCAGCTGTTCCACAGACTGCAGGGGATTCCCAGTGGCAGGTGGATGAGTTGCATGCGAAGGCCAGGAATCGGGTCCGAGCGAGTAATTGCGGAGCCGTAGACCACGGGTTTCGTGACTGCGCTGCAACAGAACGCCAGTTGTTCTGCCGTTTCTCCGAAATGTCCAGATTGTGCGGAAAACGATCGGGTGGGCGATCCGAGGGCGGGAAGGATGCGTCCAGACAATAGTCCCGCGAAGCAATAAATGTTCTAGGACTAGATAAAGGTTTAGTACGTACGAGTAGTAAAATACTAGTTTAAAATACTTACCTTATGAGAAGAGGATGGGTCGATACTTGGAGACCAGGAACAGAATATTCTCGGAGCACCAGTTAGCAAATTTGCGAACAGTTTGTCGAAAAGTTCAGAAGGCCAGAGATCGCTTCCGGAAACGTAAGGCCAGGCGACGCGAAGTAGTGGCCGCCGTGAAGCGCGGGTCGACGCGAGATCCTAGACCGTTTGCCGAAGTCCGAGTCGTGACCAAAGCAGCTGACTGGCTTTTTGGACACTGGAGCAAACTTCAGCCTGCTGGGCAAAGGTTGCAGGGAGCTGGACGAGGCTTTGGATGTGCCCGTTCAGAAGTACCTGTCCATAGTCCGCACGGCAGCTGGAGAGGATCCCTCGATCATAGGAGGGGTCAGTCTACCGGTGGAGTACCGTGGACTGACAGAACAGATACTGTTCTATTTGGGCCCGTACCTGGAGCAGGCGGCGTATTTTGGAGTTGACTTCTGGCAGGCGTCCGGCTGGCCCCAACGATCGTAGGACACACCAATCCCGAAAGCGTGAAGAAGGCCGAAGAAATCCACGCTATGGAGATGGAGCACCACGCCGAGCACAAGGGCGACGTCGAGGAGCAAGCGGATACCGAATCCTGGAGGTTATCCGAGCCCGAGAGCATAGAGCTGGAGAGGATCAGGCAGGAGTTCCTGACCTTCGAGAGGGATGGCCTAGGTACCACTAACCTGGAGATGCACCCCATAGAGCTGATCGACGTAGCTAGGGATCGATTCTATACAATGTCTCCAGCCAAGCAGAAGGTGGTCGAGGATGAAGCCGACGAGATGCTAGCGCTCGGAGTCATCGAGGCGATCAAAAGCCCGTGGAGCAACTTTACCACTGTGGTGTCAAGGCCTGAAGAGGACAGGTTCTGTTAAGATGCGCGTAAGCTCAACGACTTGACAATCAAATATGCTAACCCGTTACCCAGCATAGACGGAATCCTGTCCTGAATCGATCAGGCGCACTACATCTCCATCGTGGATCTGAAGTTTGCATTTTGACAGATAGAGTTGGACGCGAAAAGCAAGGAGTACACAGCATTTACCATTCCTTGTCACCCGCTTAACCAGTTTCGAGTGAGGCCGTTTGGACTCTATAATGCAGCACAGCGGCTGGTGAGACTCATGGACAGAGTAATCCCAGCTGAGACCCGCTCTAATGTGTTCGTCTACTTAGACGATCTTCTCATACTGGCACCAGACATGAAAACACACCTGAAGTACCTTCACCCAGTGGCCGAATGCCAGTAAGCACCAGGATTAACCATAGGTCTCAATAAATCGAAGTTTGCTTTAAATCATCGTTGGTGGAGGGCTTCTGCGGATATATTCAGGGCGAGTGGAAGCCATTAGAAGGATGCTAGAACCGAGGACGATAAGGAAGTGAGAGCCTTTCTTGGAACAGCTGGCTGGTACCGGCGCTTTATTCAAAACTTCGCGACGTTGGCAGCTCCGCTCACCGAGTCCTTAAAGAAAACGGGAAATTATAAATTTTCTTTGAGTCCCAGGGCCAGCTAGCAATCAAGTCGTTGAAGATGGCCCTCACGACTGCGCCGGTCTTTGTCCATGCGGATTTCAAAAGGCATTTCTTCATCCAGTACGACGCGTCACACGTCGGAGTCGGTGCGGTGCTGTTCCAGCGAGATGCAGATAGCCAGGAGCAACCAATTTTGTTCTTTTCGGCGAAAATGAACAAACATCAGGTTCACTACGCCGTGACCGAAAATGAGTGTCTCGCGGCTCTCCTGTCCATGAAAGACCTCTCAGGTCGGCTGGCAAGGTGGTCGCTACAGCTCCAGGGGTTCCACTTTAACATCGAGCACAGAAAGGGAAGCGAGAACGTCGTGGCCGACACACTGTCGCGATGTGGGGAGAAACTAGCAGTGGATCCGACAGAGTTGCTAGGTTTCGAGACCACTGAGTTTGCTGGAAAAGATTACTTGGTGTTGGTACAAGATGTGGAGAAAAACTTGGACCATTTACCCGACATCAGAATCGAGGAGGGGCTTATCTTCAAGCGGGTCTTTCTGGCAAGTCTGAACGACGAGATGGGACGAAGCTATGGCATTTCCGATCAATCAGTTATGTGGCGTCTATAGGATATAGTCGTCCGATCCTTATGAAATTTGGTAGGTCGGATTGATTAGCCAAAAATAAATCCCAT
>NW_025335149.1:0-11171 GCF_018152115.1 Drosophila rhopaloa | reverse complement strand
TTGGCATCCGCTCTCTGGGTTTCGGTCTCTCGACAGGCTCTAAATAAATTCGTTAAAAATACTTAAAAAAATGTTAAAAACTTGAAAAATTAAACTTAAGCATTTGGGCCATAGAATAACTATTGAGCGAAAAATCATCTTGATCGGAGCAGCGGTTTAGATTTTTTAAATCGAAAAGTTAATTTTAAATGTAGCCCCCAAATTATGGGGGATATCGAAATTTCTTTTAGATTTCTAATTAGGCCTTTTCAAAACATAAAATTCGGAAAAAACCAAATATGGAAATTCCAACCACTTTAGAAGTTAAGCTTAAATACATCAACTTTTTTTGCTCAGAATAATGGATGTTGGAGCTGTTTGGGGCCACTGGGGGGACATATCGGATCTTAGTGGGCGCCCACGCCCCCAATGGAATACTGTGAAAAAATTTGGTTGCTCTTGCTCTTACGGTTTGGACTGTGGCCGTATCCCCTTAAAAATCGGTCTTTCATTTTATAATCTTTAGGGATTACACAAAATGTATTTCATATATATATATTTAGTATTTGATTTCATATAATTATGCATCATTCCTTCATCAAGGTAAAAGCGCGTGCTAAGCTATTGACATAAATTTTTCCAAGTCTTATTTATTTACGCATACCTTGATCAGGGTAAAAGCGCTTGCCGATTGGACGTCTATATCGTATAGCTTCCGTAGGAAAAATTGTTAAAGGCTGGGAAAATATCCATTTTTTTCCTATTTGTAAATGACAATTTTGCAGTATAAAAGCTATTGGCATGAAACTATGCAATTTATCTAATTTAATTATGTATACCTTGCTCAGGGTAAAAGTTGCTGCCAATCAGACAAGTACATACTACATCCGCTATTTAAAAATGAAATTAATTACGTATAGCTAATCCTTTTATACCCTTGCAGAGGGTATTATAATTTTGGTCAGAAGTTTGTAACGCAGTGAAGGAGACGTTTCCGACCCTATAAAGTATATATATTCTTGATCAGGATCAATAGGGTTGATGATATTGCCATGTCCGTTTTTCAATCTGATATGTATTTCGTTTGCGAGCTCAATTTAAAAGCTATCGATCTGTGTCCTAAAAAAAAAAAAAAAGTTTGCCACACCCACTCTAACGCCCAAAAACCCATTAAACGCTTTAGCCTGGCTAGCGCCTACATATCCGCCTTTTATGGCGCCATCTAACGGATGACTTTGGAACAGCTGACCAAGGTGCTCAACGCTAATTTCGTTTGTTTTCATTTGTCAATACCGAACTATATCCCAAGAACTATGCAAATCAAATCAAGTTAGCCAAATTGGAGGTCTGAGTCAAACAATGGCGTATGTGTGTATTTATGTAATCATATACATATGTATGTATTTACATTGTACTCAGTTGCAATTGCCCGGCAAAGATAACTCCTTTCAAAAAAGCTATTCGCTATACCCGTTCATCGTGTTGTGCAAACATTTAGACTTTAATATACATAATACTATTTAAGAATGTATGTGTTTAGCCAATATAAGTATGTATGTTTAATATTTCTAGTCAATTTATTACAAGAAGGCATATTTATATTAAGTTGTTTAGCTGAGTAACGGGTATCTAATAGTCGGGGCACTCGACTATAGCGTTCTCTCTTGTTTATTTATGTATACCTTGCTCAGGGTAAAAGTTGCTGCCAGTCAGACAAGTACATATTATAAATTAATTACGTATAGCTAATCTTTTTATACCCTTGCAGAGGGTATTATAATTTTGGTCAGAAGTTTGTAACGCAGTGAAGGAGACGTTTCCGACCCTATAAAGTATATATATTCTTGATCAGGATCAATAGGGCAGTCGATATAACCATGTCCGTCTGTCCGTCTGTCCGTCTGTTTCAATACCGTTTGCGAGCTCAGTTTAAAAGCTAGCGATCTGAAACTTTCACACTCGTCCTAAAACATGTGTACGCAGATCAAGTTTGAAAATCGCCCCGATCGGACGTCTATATCCTATAGCTCCCATAGGAACAATTGACATGAATCTTTCCAAATCGTATTTTTTATGTATACCTTGATCAGGGTAAAAGCACGTGGCGATCGGACGTCTATATCCTATAGCTCCCATAGAAACAATAGGGTAAAATCGGTGCAAATTTGATGTTTTTCAGAGTATTTATTTAGAAAGTTGGGATTTTCTATGGGTTTTATATTTGGCCAATTAATCCGACCTACCAAATTTTATAAGGATTGGCCGACTATCCCTAAAGATTATAAAATGAAAGACCGATTTTTAAGGGGATACGGCCACAGCCCAAACCGTAAGAGCAAGAGCAGCCAAATTTTTTCACAGTATTCCATTGGGGGCGTGGGCGCCCACTTAGATCCGATATGTCCCCCCAGTGGCCCCAAACAGCTCCAACATCCATTATTCTGATCAAAAAAAGTTTATGTATTTAAGCTTAACTTCTAAAGTGGTTGGAATTTCGATATTTGGTTTTTTCCAAATTTTAGGTTTTGAAAAGGCCTAATTAGAAATCTAAAAGAAATTTCGATATCCCCCATAATTTGGGGGCTACATTTAAAATTAACTTTTCGATTTAAAAAATCTAAACCGCTGCTCCGATCAAGATGATTTTTCGCTCAATAGTTATTCTATGGCCCAAATGCTTAAGTTTAATTTTTCAAGTTTTTAACATTTTTTTAAGTATTTTTAAAGAATTTATTTAGATTTTCTAAGTTATTGCGTTGCATTTTGCGTGAGCCTGTCGAGAGAGCGAAACCCAGAGAGCGGATGCCAAGAGAGCGACGGCCGAGAGAGCAACAGCCAAGAAAACTGAAGATGGTGAGGGGTAGTGCTGCAGGGAAAGGGGGAGGGGAAAGAGGCAATTTAAGTTAAATTTGTTTTGGATTTTAAAAACTTAAACTGCTGCTCCCATCAATAGGATTTTCGATCAATAGTCAGTCCTGTGGATCAAATGCTAATGTTTTATTTTTCATTTTGTAGCAGAAGTAAGAGCCTTATTTAATTTCCACCATGGAAGAAAATAGAAAATTACTACAAATTCTGTAAGCAAAGCCAAAATGTTTCCAAGTTAAATATTAATCTTAAGATTCGAACTTTTGACCAAATACGTATGTACATATGTATATTTGGATATGTTTTGATTTGCTTATATGTACAATACATGTACATACATACAATGTGTGTGTATGTTTCTATTCGAAAGTAGATAATGTGCTTAAATACAAATAAAATGATTTATTATACCCGTTTATCGATCAAATGTGGAATCTGAAAATAATACGTTACTTTGCTGTTTTTGTATTGGATGCCAATCTTTTACTGTGTGTACAAAGGTTTTCGGTTCATTCAAAACAAGAAATTTGAAAACAACAAATTCCAATTTACAAACAAGTATACATATTTGTGCGCAAATTAAAATTGCATTGATAACATTGTAACTGATAAAAAGTATACAAGCTCACGACTTTTACTTGGATCACTTTCATTTATTATATAGCTCTGCCAGTATCCTTCTGATTCTCTCTCTTGAAGGATCTTCTACAAAGGTTGTTTACACAGAGGTTTTCAAAAAACGCCCAAATAAGAAATAAGAAAGTCCTGACAACCCAATTTCCTAACTCTAAACTAATATTAAGCGAACGAGCAAAAAGTCGTATACAATACAATTTTACAAAGCGTTGGGGCTGAGATGGGTGAAATATTTTTTTTGGATGGACTTATTGTTGGCAAAAGTTCGAAGTTCAAAAAAAAATGGCCCTAGCTGTAGCATCTTCCGGTATAGCTGCTACCCTGCTCAATGGAGGTCGAACTGCTCATTCTACATTTAAACTTCCTTTGGATTTAGTTAATTTAGAAACACCTCATTGCTCTATTTCAAAGCAATGTAATATGGCTGCGGTGTTTAAAGATTGTAAGTTAATTGTTTGGGATGAGTGCACAATGTCACATAAAGGTGGGCTTGAAGCCATAAATAGAACCCTGCAAGATATTAATGAGAATACTATGTTGATGGGTGGTATTACAGTCCTGCTAGCTGGAGACTATCGCCAAACCCTTCCTGTTGTGCCAAGAGGTACAAGAGCTGACGAAATAAAGGCCTGTTTAAAATCTTCATTTTTATGGCCACAGATAAAAAAACTAGCGGTCACGAAAAATATGCGAGTGCACTTAAAAGGAGACAGTTCTGCAGGAATTTTTGCCGAAACTCTTTTAAAAATTGGGAATGGCGTCCAGTTGATGGAAAAATAGTTATAACATCACGCTTAGGAAATGTAGTCAAAAACGTTCAAGACCTTACATCCAAAATATTTCCTGACATTTCCAACATATCATGTAAAAGCTTAGATTGGCTATCTGAGCGCGCCATTTTGACAACGAAAAATGAAAGAGCAACCACTATTAATAATTTATTGCTAAACTCATTTGATGGTTTAGAAGTCTCCTATAAATCGGTCGACTCTGTTCCTGATGCTGATAATGCTGTTCATTACCCTGTTGAATTTTTAAATTCCTTGAATCCTCCAGGAATTCCTCAGCATAATCTGTCTCTTAGGATTGGAGCACCCGTAATGTTATTGCGAAATTTAAGTCCCCCAAAGTTATGCAATGGGACACGATTGCAGATAAAAGGTCTTCATAAGAATGTAATCGAAGCAACAGTATTTACGGGGTGCACGAAGGGGGAAACAGTGTTTATACCCAGGATCCCATTAATACCATCCAGTCTGCCGTTCCCTCTAAAAGTTTGCTTTGCAATAACTAACTTTGAAGCTGGCTGGACTAGATCTTAGAGAAGATTGCTTCTCTCATGGACAATTTTATGTCGCATGCTCTAGAGTTAGCTCTGCCAGTAGCCTTATTATTCTCGCTCCTGAAGGACCTTCTAAAAATTTTGTTTACACAGAGGTTTTAAAGTAATCATATTAATTAACATTATTAAACCTAGAAAGTTTCAGTGGAATAGGTCTAATTGGAGATACCACATTAAAAAAAACGAGCCAATTTCTCTACCTCAGGGGGTGGTGTGGAATTGGGAAAGTTTAATAAACCTACTCAAAACTACAAAATAAAACGGCCGACTATATCCTATAGCTGCCATATAACTGATTGATCGGAAATGCCATAACTTTGGTGTTTGTAAAGTTAGAAAGTTGGGATTTTCTATCGGCTTTATATTTGGTCAATCAATCCGACCTACCAAATTTCATAAGGATCGGCCGACTATATCCTATAGCCGCCATATAACTGATTGATCTAAAATGCCATAACTTTGGTGTTTGTTAAGTTAGGAAGTTGGGACTTTCTATGGGTTTTATTTTTGGCCAATCAATCCGACCTACCAAATTTCATAAGGATCGGCCGACTATATCTTATAGCTGCCATATAACTGATTGATCGGAAATGCCATAACTTTGGTGTTTGTTAAGTTAGGAAGTTGGGATTTTCTATGGGTTTTATTTTTGGCCAATCAATCCGACCTACCAAAGTTCATAAGGATCGGCCGACTATATCTTATAGCTGCCATATAACTGAACGATTGGAAATGCTATAACTTTGGTGTTTTTAAAGTTAGGATGTTGGGATTTTTTATGAGTATTATGAATGCATCATATAAATAATTTTGGAGAATATAATTTACAGAGTATTCTGCAAGGGTATATCAACTTCGGCTCCGCCCGAAGTTAGCTTGCCTTTCTTGTTATACCCTTGCAGAGGGTATTATAATTTTGGTCAAAAGTGTGCAACGCAGTGAAGGAGACATCTCCGACCCTATAAAGTATATATATTCTTGATCAGGATCACCTCCTGAGTTGATATAGCCATGTCCGTCTGTCCGTCTGTCTGTCCGTCTGTCTGTCCGTCTGTCTGTTTCTACGCGAACTAGTCTCTCAGTTTTAAAGATATCGAATTGAAACTTTGCACACACCCTTCTTTTCCTTGCACGCAGTATATAAGTCGGAACGGCCGGGATCGGCAAACTATATCCTATAGCTGCCATATAACTGATTGATCGGAAATGCCATAACTCTGCTGTTTGTTAAGTTAGGAAGTTGGGACTCTCTATGGGTATTATATTTGGCCAATCAATCCGACGTACCAAATTTCATAAGGATCGGCCGACTATATCCTATAGCTGCTATATAACTGATTGATCGGAAATGCCATAACTTTGGTGTTTGTAAAGTTAGGAAGTTGGGATTTTCTATGGGTTTTATATTTGGCCAATTAATCCGACCTACCAAATTTCATAAGGATCGGACGACTATATCTTATACCTTCCATATAACTGATTGATCGGAAATGCCATAACTTTAGTGTTTGTTAAGTTAGGAAGTTGGGATTTTCTATGGGTTTTATTTTTGCCCAATCAATCCGACATATCAAATTTCATTAGGATCGGCCGACTATATTCAATAGCTGCCATATACATAACTGAACGATTGGAAATGCCATAACTTTGGTGTTTTTAAAGTTAGGAAGTTGGGATTTTTTATGAGTATTAAGAATGCATCATATGAATAATTTTGGAGAATATAATTTGCAGAATATTCTGCAAGGGTATTTAAACTTCGGCTCCGCCCGAAGTTAGCTTTCCTTTCTTGTTATGTATAATTACAGAAAACTTAATTTTTATACCCTTGCAGAGGGTATTATAATTTGGTCAAAAGTGTGCAACGCAGTGAAGGAGAAGGACCCTATAAAGTATATATATTCTTGATCAAGATCACCTCCTGAGTTGATATAGCCATGTCCGTCTGTCCGTCTGTGTCTGTTTCTACGCGAACTAGTCTCTCAGTTTTAAAGATATCGAAAACTTTTTCAAACTTTGGACACACCCTTCTTTCCTGTGCACGGTATATAAGTCGAAAATGTCATAAGGATCGGCCGACTATACCCTATAGCTGCCATATAACTGATTAATCGGAAAAATAACTCTGCCATTTTTGTTAAGTTAGGAAGTTGGGACTTTCTATGGGTTTTATTTTTGGCCAATCAATCCGACCTACCAAAGTTCATAAGGATCGGCCGACTATATCTTATAGCTGCCATATAACTGAACGATTGGAAATGCTATAACTTTGGTGTTTTTAAAGTTAGGATGTTGGGATTTTTTATGAGTATTATGAATGCATCATATAATAATTTTTAATATAAAATATTTTAAATAAAATATTTTAGCCAGTTCAAACATGGGTTCCCCGTGTTTGTTTGGTGTCTTTCCTGGCCAACAACACGAAAAAAAAAATAATAAAAAAAAAATAATAAAATCCCACAAAAGTACAAAAGCCCCCAACCAGGCCCCCAAGATAAAAAATTTTGTTCATACTAACAAAAATTTAAAAAACAACCCCCTGTCCCCCCACCCCTACTTCGATTTCCTTGAAAACCAGCAACTTTGTTGAATTTAGGAACAAGTAATTGTTGTTTGTATTTTGTAATTCCAACCTTCGGGGCAGGGCGGAGGGCGCGGGGAAAAAGAGAGGAAAACCCAGCGGAGGCGGTTTAGTTGGCCGCGTAGCGTGGTGGGGAAAAAAAACAAGAAGAAGAAAAAGAAGGGGTGTGTTGTGGGATAGTGTTGTTGTTGTGGGGGGGGTTTTGGGGGGGGGGGTTTTATAGTGGCTTCACGTGGGGGGGGGGGTTGGCGGCCTTGTGGGGTTGTTTTCCGAAGTCACCCCCCACGTGGTGATCCCTGAGGCGGCCCGGTTTACGTAATACAGGCCCACCTCAGTGAGTTCCCCCAGACGTCACGTTCCCGGCTTCCGACCCAGAAACGAAACGGATGTAGAAACGGCAGGTCGAAAGAAAACTAACGATGCCCGGCAGCCGAAACTAACGATGCCCTACATTCCCGAATCCCACTAGAAATCCAAGTAGATCGTTCCCAACGACCCAGAACACTACAAACCCGACGTACACGACGTACACGACGTACACGACATACGCACGACGAAGCAGTTCTCACTCGGCCGCCCGCAGCGCCAACGCGATAACCCGGCCACCCGCAGCGCCAACACGGTCACTCGGCCGCCCGCAGCGCCAACGCGACAACCCGACCATCCGCCGCGTCAACGCGACCACTCGGCCCATCTACGACGTCAACACGATCACTCGGCCCACCCCGCAGCGCCGACTCGATCTCACACGCTTCTATAGCGTCACGGACACACCGCGAAGCAGTCCCTCTCACACGCTTCTATAGCGTCACGGACACACCGCGAAGCAGTTCGTCTCACACGCTTCTATAGCGTCACGGACACACCGCGAAGCAGTTCATCTCACACGCTTCTATAGCGTCACGGACACACCGCGAAGCAGTTCATCACACTCGCTTCCGGAGCAACGGATCTACGACGGCAACCAGATCTCCACACACGCTCCCAGATCTACGACAGCAAGCAGTTCATCACACTCGCTTCCGGAGCAACGGATCTACGACGGCAAGCAGATCTCCACACACGCTCCCAGATCTACGACAGCAAGCAGTTCATCACACTCGCTTCCGGAGCAACGGATCTACGACGGCAAGCAGATCTCCACACACGCTCCTGTAGCATCACATCCCGACCGCAAGTAGTTCACCACTCGGCCCTTCCGGAGCGCTGAACCAACGAAGCAAGCAGTCTCAACTCACGTATACGTCATCACCCGACAAAACACTACTTTTGTACAATTACTACGAAATACACGCCTACTTTATAGTTCTATCCCTCTGGGTCATTCTTGGGGAAAGGGAGGTAAACCGATCTATAGAGGAAATAGAAATATCTGTCTCGAACCCTGACCACGGCGAGCTATACCGCCTCCCAAAACAGGGTCGTTACAGTGGCGCCCGAACAGATTGAAGACAAATAGACAGAAACCTCAAACACCACAAAGATCGTTTACCCTCTTCCTCAACAAATCACAGATAAAATGGCAGACAAGCTAACTAGAAGCTGGATCTTCAATTGTAATAAAACACAACTGGAAACCTATCTAATGGAATTTGACATCGAGCCAGAAACACTGTGCGAAGACATGCGAAAACAAATGTCGGAGTTCATAAAGAACGGTGACCACAGCGAAAAAAACCATCATACGCCTCCTAGAACTGGCACAAAAACACGCAAGGACCCCATCACCAGCACCCGACGGATCAGGGAATCAACCGAAAGGGGCTAAGGGGACATCCAACACGGAGCAACACATCAGCGAGAAAACCCCAAACTTGCTACAAATACCAGACACACAAGCGACAAGCAGCGGCGACGAGTAGTTATACTCGGAGCCGTGGACGTGGCAGGTCCAGCTGGTTGCCGGAAGCCAACCAGGGCTGCCCCGATGGGCAGACAAGCCCCACATCGGAACCCACACGGAACAACACCCACCCCAACGACACGGAACACGCTGGCAACCCCCACGACCACGAATACAACCACGGCAACGACACGGAACACGCTGGCAACCCCCACGACCACGAATACAACCACACAACCCGCATCCGCATCGGCAGAGACGGACACGTACACACCAACACCAACGAGACGCCAGTGTCTTAAGCGGGGGGTGTGACGACCCGACGTCACAAATAATAAAAAAGAACATTCAAAATACGCGCCAAAAAGCGCACACGTTTCAAACCGCGCGCCCAAACAGATACGTTGGTCACACTAACATATCGATAAACAACTACCAGGTCTGGCCACACTAACCCTTACGATACTTCGATAACCTAGTACCATCGCTATATTGAGGAACCGATAACGAGTTATCGATAGCGGTATTCTCAACATCGACCGCTCTGGGCACACTCAACGGGGCCTATATAAGCAGAGGCAAGACCCCAGATGAGTCACTTGCGTTCCGACGATCTTCGAGGAAACATCAGCAACAAGGAGAAATACCCGGGTAAGTGTTCTGGTAGATAGTCTTGGTATTGGTGGAGGATCCGTAAGAGTGCGGTTTTAAATCGGCTCTACGACCTGGTGAGGATCACTGGCGTCCCGGTGTGGTTTCCCCGAAATCAGCCCAGACCCAGTCGTGATCACTGAGGCGGCCCGGTTTACGTAATACAGGCCCACCTCAGTGAGTTCCCCCAGACGTCACGTTCCCGGCTTCCGACCCAGAAACGAAACGGATGTAGAAACGGCAGGTCGAAAGAAAACTAACGATGCCCGGCAGCCGAAACTAACGATGCCCTACATTCCCGAATCCCACTAGAAATCCAAGTAGATCGTTCCCAACGACCCAGAACACTACAAACCCGACGTACACGACGTACACGACGTACACGACATACGCACGACGAAGCAGTTCTCACTCGGCCGCCCGCAGCGCCAACGCGATAACCCGGCCACCCGCAGCGCCAACACGGTCACTCGGCCGCCCGCAGCGCCAACGCGACAACCCGACCATCCGCCGCGTCAACGCGACCACTCGGCCCATCTACGACGTCAACACGATCACTCGGCCCACCCCGCAGCGCCGACTCGATCTCACACGCTTCTATAGCGTCACGGACACACCGCGAAGCAGTCCCTCTCACACGCTTCTATAGCGTCACGGACACACCGCGAAGCAGTTCGTCTCACACGCTTCTATAGCGTCACGGACACACCGCGAAGCAGTTCATCTCACACGCTTCTATAGCGTCACGGACACACCGCGAAGCAGTTCATCACACTCGCTTCCGGAGCAACGGATCTACGACGGCAACCAGATCTCCACACACGCTCCCAGATCTACGACAGCAAGCAGTTCATCACACTCGCTTCCGGAGCAACGGATCTACGACGGCAAGCAGATCTCCACACCGCTCCCAGATCTACGACAGCAAGCAGTTCATCACACTCGCTTCCGGAGCAACGGATCTACGACGGCAAGCAGATCTCCACACACGCTCCTGTAGCATCACATCCCGACCGCAAGTAGTTCACCACTCGGCCCTTCCGGAGCGCTGAACCAACGAAGCAAGCAGTCTCAACTCACGTATACGTCATCACCCGACAAAACACTACTTTTGTACAATTACTACGAAATACACGCCTACTTTTATAGTTCTATCCCTCTGGGTCATTCTTGGGGAAAGGGAGGTAAACCGATCTATAGAGGAAATAGAAATATCTGTCTCGAACCCTGACCACGGCGAGCTATACCGCCTCCCAAAACAGGGTCGT
>NW_025335148.1:0-5548 GCF_018152115.1 Drosophila rhopaloa | reverse complement strand
AAAAATTTGAATGATTTTAGAAAATCGAAGCAGAAGTCTTTAGAGGTATGCCACTTTGGAAACGGCTTAAGTTTGGTGGTAAAGTTATGGACTCTAAGTCCAATTTTTTATCACTCTGTTACAAGTCCTTGGAAATCTAGAAATAACTGACATGAAAAATGGGTCAAAAATTAATCGACGTTAAATTGAAAAAATTTGAATGCAGATTTTTAGAGAATCGAATCAGAAGTCTTTAGAGGTATGCCACTTCGCAATCAAGCCAGCTTTGGTAAAGTTATGGACTCTCTAAGTCCAATTTTGAGGTCAAACTGTTAAACAAGTCCCTGGAAATCTAGAAATAACTGACATGAAAATGGGTGAAAAACTTGATCAACGTTAAATTGAAAAATTTGAATGTAGATTTTTAGAAAATTGAATCAGAAGTCTTTAGAGGTATGCCACTTGGAATCGGCTTAAGTTTGATTAAGTTATGGACTCTCTAAGTCCAATTTGAGTCACTTGCTAAAAGTCAAAGACAAATTAGAAATAACTGACATGAAAATGGGTGAAAATTTGATGAAAGTTAAATTGAAAATTTAAATTTTAAATGCAGATTTTTAGACAATCGAATCAGAAGTCTTTAGAGGTATGCCACTTTGGAATCGGCTTAAGTTTGACTAAGTTATGGACTCGCTAAGTTCAATTTTGGGTCAAAGTTAAACAGTCATTAGAATAACTGACTGAAATGGGTGAAAATTTGTCAAAGTTAATTGAATTTGATGCGATTTTAGAGATCGTCAGAAGTCTTTAGAGGTTGCCCTTGATCGGCTAAGTTTGGTAAAGTTAAGGGACTCTGAGTTCTTTTGGGTCAAAGTTAACAAGTCATTAGTACTGCTGTGGGTTTGTCGTTTGAAAAATTTGAATGCAGATTTTAGAGAACGGAACTGAAGTCTTTAGAGGTATGCCACTTTGGAATCGGCTTTAGTTTGGTAAAGTTATGGACCTCTCTAAGCCCAATTTTGAGTCACTCTGTTAAAAGTCCTCAGACAAACCTAGAAATAACTGACATGAAAATGGGTCAAAATTTTAATCAATGCTAAATTGAAAACTTGAATGCAGATTTTAGAGAATCGAATCAGATGTCTTTAGAGGTATGCCACTTTGGAATCGGCTTTAGCTTGGTAAAGTTGGGGACTCGCGAAGTCCAATTTTAGGTCAATTTTAAAGTTAGTCGGAAAATTAAAAACAACTGATATGAAAATGGGTGAAAATTTGACCAACGTCAACTTGAAAATTTGAATGCAGATTTTGTGAGAAACGAATCAGAAGTCTTTAGAGGTAGGCCACTTTGCAATCGGTCTTCAAGTTTGACAAAGTTATGGACTCTAAGTCCACTTTGGGAGCAATTTGATACAAGTCCCGAAAACAAGAAATAACTGACTTGAAAATGGGCCAAAAATTTGATCAACGTTAAATTGAAAAATTTGAATGCAGATTTTAAGAGAATCGAATCAGAAGTCTTTAGAGGTATGCCACTTTGGAATCGGCTTAAGTTTGATTAAGTTATGGACTCTCGAAGTTCAATTTTGGGTCAATGTTAAACAAGTCAAATTAGAAATAACTGACATGAAAATGGGTGAAAAATTTGATCAAAGTTAAATTGAAAAATTTGAATGCAGATTTTTAGAGAATCGAATCAGAAGTCTTTAGAGGTGTGCCACTTTGGAATCGGCTTAAGTTTGGTAAAGTTATGGACTCTAAGTCCAATTTTGGTCACTATAAAACAAGTCAAATTAGAAATAACTGACATGAAAATGGGTGAAAACTTTGATCAACGTTAAATTGAAAAATTTGAATGCAGATTTTTAGAGAATCGAATCAGAAGTCTTTAGAGGTATGCCACTTTGGAATCGGCTTAAGTTTGATAAAGTTGTGGACTCTCTAAGTCCAATTTTTAGGTCACTTTAAAAAGTCCCCCGAAAACTAGAAAAAACTGACATGAAAATGGGTGAAAAATTTGATCAACGTTAAATTGAAAAATTTGAATGCAGATTTTTAGAGAATCGAATCAGAAGTCTTTAGAGGTATGCCACTTTGGAATCGGCTTAAGTTTGGTAAAGTTATGGACTCTCGAAGTTCAATTTTGGGTCAAAGTTAAACGTCAAATTAGAAATAACCGGGACTATGAAAATGGGTCAAAAATTTGATCAACGTTAAATTGAAAAATTTGAATGCAGATTTTTAGAGAATCGAATCAGAAGTCTCTAGAGGTAGGCCACTTTGGAATCGGCTTAAGTTTGGTAAAGCTATGGACTCCCTAAATTCCAATTTTGAGTCACTCTATACAAGTCATAAACTAGAAATAACTGACATGAAAATGGGTCAAAAATTTGACTCAACGTTAAATTGAAAAATTTGAATGCAGATTTTTAAAGAGAATCGAATCAGAAGTCTTTTAGAGGTATGCCACTTTGGAATCGGCTTAAGTTTGGCAAAGTTATGGACTCTCGAAGTTCAATTTTAATCAAAGTTAAAACAAGTCAAATTAGAAATAACTGACATGAAAATGGTGAAAATTTGATCAAAAAAATTGAAAAAATTGAATGCAGATTTTAGAGAACCGAATCAGAAGTCTTTAGGAGGTATGCCACTTTGGAAACCGCTTAAGTTTGTTAAAGTTACGGACTCTCTAAGTCCAATTTTGGAGTCACTTCTGTTAAAGTCCTTATAAACTAAAAATAACTGACATGAAATGGGTCAAAAAATTGATCAACGTTAAATTGAAAAATTTGAATGCAGATTTTTAGAGAATCGAATCAGAAGTCTTTAGAGGTATGCCACTTTGGAATCGGCTTAAGTTTGGTAAAGTTATGGACTCTCAAAGTTCAATTTCGGGGTCAAAGTTAAACAAGTCAAATTAGAAATAACTGACATGAAAATGGGTGAAAAATTTGATCAAGTTAAATTGAAAAATTTGAATGCAGATTTTTAGAGAATCGAATCAGAAGTCTTTAGAGGTATGCCACTTTGGAATCGGCTTAAGTTTGGTAAAGTTATGGACTCTTAAGTTCAATTTTGAGTCACTTAAACAAGTCCAAATTAGAAATAACTGACATGAAAATGGGTCAAAAATTTGATCAACGTTAAATTGAAAAATTTGAATGCAGATTTTTAGAGAATCGAATCAGAAGTCTTTAGAGGTATGCCACTTTGGAATCGGCTTAAGTTTGGTAAAGTTATGGACTCTGAAGTTCAATTTTGGGTCAAAGTTAAACAAGTCAAATTAGAAATAACTGACATGAAAATGGGTCAAAAATTTGGATCAACGTTAAATTGAAAAATTTGAATGCAGATTTTTAGAGAATCGAATCAGAAGTCTTTAGAGGTATGCCACTTTGGAATCGGCTTAAGTTTGGTAAAGTTATGGACTTTTGTCCAAGTTCAATTTTGAGTCACTCTGTTAACAAGTCAAATTGGAAATAACTGACATGAAAAAGTAAAAAATTTGATCAACTAATTTGTTAAACTATTTGAAAAATTTGAATGCAGATTTTTAGAGAATCGAATCAGAAGTCTTTAGAGGTATGCCACTTTGGAAATCGGCTTAAGTTTGGTAAAGTTATGGACTCTAAAGTCCAATTTTGGTCAATTTGCAATGTCAAATAGAAATAACTGACATGAAAATGGGTGAAAAATTTGATCAACGTTAAATTGAAAAATTTGAATGCAGATTTTTAGAGAATCGAATCAGAAGTCTTTAGAGGTATGCCACTTTGGAATCGGCTTAAGTTTGATTTATGGACTCTCGAAGTCCAATTTTGGGTCACTCGTTAAACAAGTCATCCGAAAACTAAAAATAACTGACATGAAAATGGGTCAAAAATTTGATCAACGTTAAATTGAAAAATTTGAATGCAGATTTTTAGAGAATCGAATCAGAAGTCTTTAGAGGTATGCCACTTTGGAATCGGCTTAAGTTTGGTATCTTTAATTCTAATTTTATTTTTCCCTTTTTAAAATCCCTGAAAAACAAAAAATAACTAACTAAAATGGGTCAAAAATTTGATCAACGTTAAATTGAAAAATTTGAATGCAGATTTTTAGAGAATCGAATCAGAAGTCTTTAGAGGTATGCCACTTTGGAATCGGCTTAAGTTTGGTAAAGTTATGGACTCCGAAGTTCAATTTGGGTCAAAGTTAAACAAGTCAAATTAGAAATAACTGACATGAAAATGGGTCAAAAATTTGATCAACGTTAAATTGAAAATTTGAATGCAGATTTTTAGAGAATCGAATCAGAGGTCTTCAGAGGTATGCCACTTTGGAATCGGCTTAAGTTTGGTAAAGTTATGGACTCTAAGTCCAATTTTGGGTCACTCTGTTAAACAAGTCCCAAATTAGAAATAACTGACATGAAAATGGGTCAAAAATTTGATCAACGTTAAATTGAAAAATTTGAATGCAGATTTTTAGAGAATCGAATCAGAAGTCTTTAGAGGTATGCCACTTTGGAATCGGCTTAAGTTTGGTAAAGTTATGGACTCTCAAGTTCAATTTTGGGTCAAAGTTAAACAAGTCACAATTAGAAATAACTGACATGAAAATGGGTGAAAAATTTGATCAACGTTAAATTGAAAAATTTGAATGCAGATTTTTAGAGAATCGAATCAGAAGTCTTTAGAGGTATGCCACTTTGGAATCGGCTTAAGTTTGGTAAAGTTATGGACTCTCAAGTTCAATTTTGGGTCAAAGTTAAACAAGTCAAATTAGAAATAACTGACATGAAAATGGGTCAAAAATTTGATCAACGTTAAATTGAAAAATTTGAATGCAGATTTTTAGAGAATCGAATCAGAAGTCTTTAGAGGTATGCCACTTTGGAATCGGCTTAAGTTTGGTTAAAGTTATGGACTCTCAAGTTCAATTTTGGGTCAATGTTAAACAAGTCAAATTAGAAATAACTGACATGAAAATGGGTCAAAAATTTGATCAACGTTAAATTGAAAATTTGAATGCAGATTTTTAGAGAATCGAATCAGAAGTCTTTAGAGGTATGCCACTTTGGAATCGGCTTAAGTTTGGTAAAGTTATGGACTCTCGAAGTTCAATTTTGGGTCAAAGTTAAAATCAAGTCAAATTAGAAATAACTGACAAAAAAAGGGGTAAAAATTTGATCAACGTTAAATTGAAAAAATTTGAATGCAGATTTTTAGAGAATCGAATCAGAAGTCTTTAGAGGTATGCCACTTTGGAATCGGCTTAAGTTTGGTAAAGTTATGGACTCTCGAAGTTCAATTTTGGGTCAAAGTTAAACAAGTCAAATTAGAAATAACTGACATGAAAATGGGTGAAAATTTGATCAAAGTTAAATTGAAAAATTTGAATGCAGATTTTTAGAGAATCGAATCAGAAGTCTTTAGAGGTATGCCACTTTGGAATCGGCTTAAGTTTGATAAAGTTATGGACCTCTAAGTCCAATTTTGAGTCACTTGATACAAGTCCTCGGAAATTAGAAATAACTGACATGAAAATGGGTGAAAAATTTGATCAACGTTAAATTGAAAATTTG